>NW_018407582.1:997283-1099547 GCF_002113885.1 Mizuhopecten yessoensis
TGTGTGTCCTGTTTGCTTTTAGCTTGTAGATAATCACTTTTATCCGTTCAAATTCAATAAAAAACACTTTGTGTAACATGTGTTACATATTTTGCGATAAATAAGATATTTGTAGGATTAATTATAAATGCTTCTTTTCATTTTTTTATTGTCTTTATTGTTCCGAACAATGCCACACACACAAAAAAACCGGAAAATATTAAAAGTGGCGAAAATTCAATTTTTTGGTATTTTTTCCAAAAAATTCCCCAAACTATCGGAATGTTTAGATTTTCATAAAATTAACTCTACATAGTTGCATAACCATTATATGAAAGTTTCAACGAATTTTGCTGGTTAATTGCGAAAGTGTGGAGCCACCTTAACGAAGCTTTGACTGGGTTCGCCGAAGAGCCACGACGGACCGCTTCTTTGATGGTAACACGTGCGCAAATAATGTATCTTTTCCCCTTGCTAAATGATACTTCTTTATTAAGATAAAAATCAAGAAGAATATTTTCGGGCAAACCAGTATCATGAAGAACAAAAACGAAATTAGTATTTTCCAAAACTTCCCTCAGCAAAAAGGAAACAAGTTTTATAGGCCGAACAATATTTATGCTTCGTGACGTTATTATTGATGTCATTAGCAAACTATGCTTCAGTCTTCCTTGTTGATTACATGTTAAAAAGACATGGGGTACACTGTGTTCATTTGGGATGATATATTGCAATTTAAAAACTACGTTGTTTCCACACTTTGCTCGTTTCATATTTCTTTTGTGATTCCATTTCATGTGATATTGATGAAACGAGCCTTCAAGAGTTCTGCTTTAGACGCTAAATAGGAAAATTTCGGGATGAGCTTTAATAATCTATTAAATGTACACGTTAGAAATGGAAGCTAATTATAAAAAAAAACAAGAATGTGAGAGAGTTGATCTAAATCTACAAAGCGCTGTATATATATATGAGGATTGGACCAATCATACATGTACATTTTATAATAGATTCTCGGGTCCCTGTGCTACAAACCTATGCACATTTTAAAACTAACGGGCCTAACGTGTTGGCTTGTCACAGCGCTGTGAACACATTCAGAGTTACATATACCAAAAATTGTAACTTTTAGCGTCTGGCGAGCGAAGATCAAGAAACAGGACTATTTACGTGTCTGACATAGATCATAAAAGGAATTCGAAGGATACCTGTAATGTAGAAATGTACAAACAACAGTATCAGTGATCTTCAATAGAAAACAAATTGTCGCTATGTAGACGAATGTCTTTGTTAATATTTACTCACCCATTTGCATTGTCTCCCGACACATCGGGATTCTCCATTGCGGTTTTGTTTTATAACAAATACACCTCGTCCCACTTACGTCAGTTTCCTTGTGTACACCTAGAGAGTGTGTCTGCGCTAAATATAGACCTTTTTTGTGTATACACACGTACATTACATATCAAAACAAAAGTTTAAAGATAAACATAAGGAAAAAGAAAACATAGATTAACATGACGTGAATGTTGAACTAAATCTACAATAGATTAAGCTCATATCGATTTTGATATTTTAGAAGGTACACAAAGGGGAAATTATATATTTCTGATATGTATATAGTGTTAAATATACCTAATACCCTTATGATGCCCCAGTAACGTTGTGTTAATGATATATATGTTATAGATAACACGGATGACCGTTACGTACTTCCTCAATATTCCAGTTGATACACCCTATATAGTGATATCGTGTCACGATTGCGACCATCAAAGCCAGGGTATCCAGACACTAATCTCAAATGTAATATATTATACCTGCAATAAAACTGGACACACGCACACTCTCGCAGTATACCCATCATTGTTATCACAGGCTACCATAAACCAGCTAATGCTCGTAGACAAATCCTTTGATTTGTACATTTGAAAAGGCTTTATCAAAAATAGTATAGAAGCAGTCTGCGCAAAAATCGATTGATATTTTTCTTGTTGATATAATGTTAAGCATTGAGCACTTTTCCCGTATACCTTTTTAAAGAAAGACAGAAAGAAGACCATGCTTTTTATTTTTAAAGAAAAAATGGTAATAATAGTCTTTAATTATACTCAGATTTTTCAGATTTCAGATACTTGATGACAAAGTTGAGTCAACGACTCATCTTTCACAGAGACATATAAAGCCATCTAGTCTCTGTCTTACATTTGATCAGGCAGTCATCAAAACAATAATTTACAAAATACTATGGTAAGTTGTACTTCTTATACCTTAGATTTGTTTATATATATTTGTCATCTGTAGATTTATAATTCGAAATTAAAGATATTAAAATTCAAATAATGTTGTGGATGCTTTACAAATATCGGGACCCTGGTATGCTAACGATACGTGTGAGGAACGGCAGGTCATGTTTTATTTGATATCATCCCTTTAAATTTCTTATATACACTGTTATGTCCATAATTTTGCGTACTTCTATTTTCAAGGGATTCCGGACACGTTTTAATTAAAACAGCCTTCTTGTTTCCTAAATATTTGTATAATGTTTCTTTTTACCGGTGGAATCATTTTTCATTTTTGGAATATAAATATATGCACACTCCCGGTTGTTTGTTGTTGGTGACGTCACTACGGTGTTTGTTGGATTACGTCATAGACATACGTCAGCAATATTGTTACGTTAAAGAATTGTACCCTCAAAATAAAATCATTCTCCTGACGAGCTGTAAAGCAGTGAAATGCCTCTATAATTGATCTTCTTGTGATTTAAAAAAAGTGTAGGCGTTGATATATATTGATGTCGATTGCCTTATCTACAAAAAACCCATATTGAATGATTCAGTGTCACTTACCACTATAAATAGTGACACACAAGTATTCGATGTCTATACATTGTCGCACGGTAGAGATTAGTACTGTACACCGACATATACATCGGCAGTCGTAAGGCTAAAAAGGTTATCAGGCGATCCCGGAGACGTCTCGAGTGAATTCCTGTAGAATAGGAATGCATGCTTGTAACGTTGAGTACTTGTCTAAGTATTTCCTTGTTTCTTTTTCATTTTCAATGGAATCCTGTGTTTACACCACGAAACCTTTCTGACAAAGACATCATCATTGTCGTTATATTTTATCGAGTTAAACAACACTTAAATGTGTTAACAAACTACTTATACTTATCAGATTACACCTGTAACTACAGTTTATCAATGTTCATGCTATTAACATTTCCCCTTGACTTGTGTTTACCTACAACAGTCCACCTGTGAATTAATTAAGACTATGTTTGCCCTGACACAAATACGTTTTTTTTATAGACATATTTATGTTAAACTCAAGTAAGTTGAACATGCATATTGTGCAAAAGACTTTTCATGAAGATGATTAGGAAAGAAGCGCTAACATATGTTTTTGTTTATATATTTCTCTAAACGCATGTTCAAGGGTCAAGAGTTAAATACAATCTCCATTTAGCGTCGCATTAAAATGACATAAAACCATTAGCATTGTGGTGCTGTTATTGAGTAAAACATAAGTGTAAGTCATCAACATAACAAAATATATCTTTTAAATCAGTTAATAAACACTCATAGTGAACAGGTAATTTTGAATCTGACAAATTTATATTGTATCAAAATGGGTACACAATGTTGTACAATTGACAAAAAAGAGATTAATATCTTCATGAGCGGGTTAGTGGAGTGGTTTACACTCCGGCCTTCTACACAGGCGGTCGGAGACCTATCCCCGAAGTCGTCGTACGCATGGAGAGAAAAGTGTTTTTCTCCTGTCCATACAACTCCAACAACCCAGCTGGAGTATAAAATGGTCTGGAGTGGATTTTGCGGTATCTGTGCTGTTGCATTCAAGTGACACTATAAATGATACCAACGCATGCATACACACATAGTGAGATATTAGCCAGATGGCGTAAGACTAGTAGTGAGCGCCTGATAAGGCAGCTCCTACAAATTCCTCCAAGTTATATTAGCACAAGTATATGCTAATTGTATTGATTGTATACATTGCATTTTTACTGTAAAGCACTTTAGAGTGGCTTAATTTAGCTAGATAGTGCGCTATATCAAATGTTGTATATCAGTATTATTATTACAACCTTATAAAGGAGATAATCGCCATAGCTGATGGAATATTCGGAAATTTGGATCACCCAGATGTTGTTTAATATACATAGACGGGTTTCATTGAAGATCAGTTTTGTTTTGTTTGGGTTATTCTATTAACAGTTATGTCATTTAAGGATGTACTTCCTTGTGTGTAATGCATACGTGCTTGTGTGTATGTGTGCTGAAGGCAAGGTATGTTGGTGTATTTGCCTCCCTGTGACAGCGCGGATCTGATGCCGACTTGATAGTGCTACCTCGCTGAAATACCATGCCGATATCATCCAACATAGTATTCCACTCGCTACGGCTGCTCAAGCGGTGTGTAAGTAAACTTTTCCCCGTTCATACTTGCATGAACATTGGAAAAATTCATATTAATTTCGCATATGATTTGTTTGGCAACCACTTATTGGCTGATTTCCTTGTTTGAAAATGCTTTTCGATTATCTTATCTGTCAGTTGTGGTATAATGTATATTCTCTTTTGGCTTTGCATATTCTCAGCGATTTGTTTTGTTTCAGTGGTAGGTTTGATATTTTAACCAAATACTCTACGCTATTCCTTGTCTTGACATACTCTACATTCTTACTGTGCTCCTCAGAATCTCCCCCAACTTTGGTAATTTTGTCTGATTCATTTTTTTACGCCTACTTCTTGTATGTCTTTTCTTACTTCGTCTTTGATTTTCGGGATGTGGATCTCTACTGAAAACAATAGAAATGTACGTTTTTTTTGTCTTTATTTCATTGTTCAAAGATATGCTATAAAATATTGTTTTGGTATGGTTGAGTTTTCGCGATTACAAAATGCTTCGAAAAAATAGCACCCTCAAAATTATAACAATTCTTCTACTTCACCATTTGAGATGGCCACTGGGCCTGAAACATGCGATAATTAGATCACACAAAAAATCAACAATTTCAGCAAACCGTGAAAATAAGGGACCGCGAAAACCCCACACTTTCTTTATATAATCTCACTTAGTTATCAGATGTAGCCTCATTTGTAGATAGTCCCAGTTGATATGTTGATATGCATATCTGGCGAGACCGCTTTTGAGATCTAAATTCACAACCATATTTCCTTCGTTCCTGAATATTAAATTCACGAGACAGGACTACTGGTTAATTTCTTTCCTCGTTAGGTGTAGCTTTCACGTGCTGTAAAAGAAACATATCACTGAAGGATTCAGTGACTTCTTGCTGATGTTTTTTTTCTTCTGTTTTGCAGTTCACCATGTTGGTATGTCTATTGTTGAAGCCTGCTAAAAATATATATGCAGGTATTTGCAGTATCCTACTACCAGTACCATATCGTTTAAAATGTCCTATATTTTCCTCGGCGTTGTTCGTATAAATTCGTAAGACCAATTAGAGTACTGATCAATATGGATTATTAACTATCCAGCGAATTAATCAACCAACATCCTACTAGAAGCTTTGTAAGTAAATACAACTGTTCTTTGTTCTGAACCACAAAGGAAATTAGTTTCATAGATACAATTAAAAGACGCTCACAGATAACGTATTTGATACTTAAGAACATGGTCGTCATTCAGCAATCGACACAAGTGTCTTTGTGCCATATAAAACGTTTTATGACAAAACAAAAAGACAAATACCGAAATCTGCAGATTTCATATGGTTACTGGACATGTTATACCTCATTGAATATAGTATTACTCCTTATTTCGCTTTAAAAACATTGCTTTGTTTTGAACTGTAGGCCTTTTTATAGACAAAATAGATTCAATAAACTCAAGTCGATTTCATTTTCGACCATAGGTTCCATTATGACATGCTCTTTGTCATCTATGTCTACACAGCAGCATTAGGTGTTTGTAAGACTCTCATATGGAACAGGGTTCTGGGTTACATGTAACATATACACCAAGAGAGGTAGCTCTCAATTTTGTTAATTAAACCTTTTTTTTTCAACATATCTTAATGTTATATCTAATAATGTTAGAAAAAATGACAAAAAAATATCGCTTCCTTAGAGCCTGATAATTATCTGTGTCAATTTTGAACAAATGTCTTTCACTCTAGATTTCTAAACAGGCTTACTCCCAACATCTTGATAAACATGTACCAAACATATCAAATACATCAGAAGAAAGAATTAAGTTGTGTCTAAAACCCTCATAAAAGTACAATTAGAGCTTCATTTAATTTAATTTGAATTTTCTTTTTGTTATGCCGCAAAATCTACAATCCAATTCTAACAGTTCACTTTTAAAGTTGACTACAGTTATTTCAAAATATAAGTTTTAGAATAGAGTATAAATGCTGTAGAGTTATCCCCCTTCCTCTTCTGCAGAACCAAACAAATATATGAGACAGCCCATCGCTGTTTATCACGCTTCAAAAGAACACAACTATTTTTTTAAGCCATATATGCCTGAATTTTTATTTTACTCTATTTCATTTATTGACATTTCATGTTGCAAAATAGCTTTGTGTTTTACAGAAAATGATACTTTGCCTAACATCGATTTGAACCCATCTCTCAAGAATACCTGAAGCTTTATCCTAACTTTGGCGGATTTGTATGACTTTATTTCTATTAGTAAGCTTGTATTTTTCTTGTCGAGTGCTTTGGTGTTTTCCATGAAATTTCCCATAGGTGTCTTTGCCTGTTTCGTCCTCATGGAATTCAGGTACCCTTTACGAGTCCAAATAAGCAGCGCTTAATGGAACAAACAACATGAATGATCGATGGGAGCTAGACAGCTAAGTTGATCGTATTGCTATACCTCCTGTTTTACTTCCTTTAACTCTATAGATGATGTTAGTGTACTTGTAAATATATATCACTCCTAATCACTCCGGCTTTTTTTTTGCAAAAAAGCCCGCAGCAACATGATAGTGCAAAATTGGTATTGTGGTATAGGTCGATTTTCGTCGTCTGCGACTTGGTAAGTTACATTCGATTTTGTACTGAAATTTGTAGTATTGAGTGACCCTGTAGTGGTTTTGGCTCTTCCTAGGTGTAAGTTCCCTTAGGCGCGATATTAGTAGTACTCTGGGGGTGTAGCCTAGGGTTTTCGGAGGGACATTCTGTCTGATTTGACGAATTTCTGCTTCGGTAATTTTGTTTATTTGTTATGACGGCCATCTTGCGAGCCGGGGGACAATTGGTCTTGACCGCAGTGGCGGAGCCAGTCACCGAGTCTCTTATTTATTAACGGGTTTCAACCCGGGTAGGTTCAGAGGTCAGGGCTATATAAGTCGCACACGTACATAGAACCATGCCTTTCCCTGCCGGAAATTTGGTGAGAACCAGTGGGAGTTCAGCAGCCATTACTGACGCGTTATAAGCAGAGCGAGCTAATATAGAAATAGGATGGCGTTCTGAAAGTAGGACGAGCTAACATTACAATGTACTTATGACAACGTTCTGAAACCGAGCGACTTAGCCTTGTTTAGGAAACGCTCTGAAAACAGAGTGAAACTTTCACTTTAATGTTCGTATCGTAATTATAAGGCTACTCTCTGAAAACAGAGTGACATGCGGAATGATCTCCTGGGTATAATTTTTACTTAGTTATAGGGCAGTTTACTTTTGCCACCAGAATTAACATGAGGTTGCAGTATTTATTATGTTATGTTTCTTTAGGAGGGAGGGTGGAAGTCTAGACCGTCTCTAGATAGATAGTTATAGTTATACACAGTGACAGTTATATATTGTAAGCTATTGTAACTACTGGCCAAATTGGGCCTATTAACAAGTCAGTAATGTGTGTACGGAGAAGGTCTCAATGCAGTCATGTATACGAGACAGAAACTGGTAACAGTTATGAATAGAGTAACAGAGTAGGAATCTAGCAATAGAAGACCAGGGGATAGGGCTAAATATAGAGTTGCTAGGGTAGGCTGAGGCCGAAATAACTCAAATAGAGCCAACAGGGTTAGACCACGTGAGAGGCAGGATGTAGGACAGAGGGAGATGACACGTAGAGTAACTAGGAAGGAAAAGTTTCCCGATACTTTTGATAACCCATTGATTGGCAAGATTATGTCATACATTTGAGCAAGTCTCAGCTGGAAACGGCTGGACTGACTCAGAAAAAGCTCAGCAAATGATCATGAGTTTGAGAGGGGTAGCTCAAAAACTACTGAGTAACCTCACAGTAGGTCATCTTAGTGACTACCAAGCTACCAAAAATGTATTGACTCAACGGTTTAATCCCAAAGAGCGCAGTGTAGCTTACAGATGCGAGTTCAGGAATAGGCGTCAGGGGAAAGACGAGTCTGCGTAAGATTATGGCTATTGTTTGCGTAGGCTTGCATTGCTAGCATATCCTGAGGTTCCTTATAGTTCCTTAAAACTACAAGGTAGTTGATCAATGTGAAACTTGCCTTAGTTGTTTTGCTTTACTCAAAAAGGTCACATGTATAGCCATCCTCATACATTGGAGGAAGCTATTTCTTCTGCAGTGGAGTATGAGACTGTAGTAGGAAAAAAGAGGCAAAATGAGGGTTCTAACTAAGTTTGTTCTGTCGGAGTACAGGAGAAGGGTAACAGAAAAGCTAGGGGAATGTATGAAGTTAAGGGGAGGCTACTGTGGAAAGCATTTCAAAAATGCTAGATGAAAAGTTGGCCAAGTTAGCTTTGCCGCCAAAACGAACATGGACTTGAGGTCCAAATAACTGTTTTTATTGTAGACAAGAGTGTAATTTCAAGAAAGATTGTCCCACTTTAGCCGCTTATTTACAGAATCAAAAGTCTGAGAAAGGTCAGCAGGGTTCGGGATACTAGGTATGGTTGGATTCAGGCCGAATAGTTCAGCCCAGGTAACTACGGTACAGCGGAGGCGCCAGGAAAATTTCTGACAATGATAGTACAAACCTTCGTCATAGCAGATTTGGCAGGTTTCGATGGGAACAGTCTCTTTAAATAAGTATAATGGTGCTATCCAGGTCCGACGACAAACATTGAAAACGAGTCGGGGCAAAATGTAATTGATTAAAATGAAGTTCCCATACAAGAATAGAGGGTAAAGCGATTGTTCCTGCTCTGTCCGAGAAATTTCCTGAATGTCAGGCTGACCGTCCCTTGTCGAGTCCTGAAGGGCTTGTAGAACCCACAAAACAAAGTAGGAATAAAGGAAATTTTTGTTAACTAAATGCTTAGTAAGATCACAGTCCACTAGGATTATTGTTTCAGAGGTAAACTTGACCAATACAAGATATTTGCCTAGAACCAAGAACTGTTGTAGGTTGAATACAGTTAGTGACTTCTGTAGTGCAGGTTGAAAATGGTGATACTAGTGGAGAGACAGGAAGTAAACTTCCCGACCATAAAAAGATGTGTTACACAGGAAGTGAGCTTCCTGAATATGAATTAGGAGTTAGCAGTAAAATGACAAGAAGTGAACCTCCTGAACTTCTGAAACCACTACTAGACAATTGCTATCATTAGTACACAGAAAGAGAGTGTTTCTAACCTGTTAAAAGATTTCACAGATGTGTTTGTAGATGAGAAGGGCATTTTCGGACAAACTAATCGTGTTACTCACAAAATTGACACTGGTAATGCAGCTCCTGTACAAATACCTGCTTTCAGATCGGCTCCTGCTAAGAAACAACTTATAGAACAGGAAGTAGAGAAAATGCTAGAGCAAAATATTATAGAACCTAGTCAGAGTAGTCGGTCTTCTCCTGTGGGTTTAGTTACTAAGCGGGATGGGTCCTGTCGGTTTTGTGTTGATTTCCGTCGCCTTAACTAACTTCCACGAAAGAACGCATATCCTCTCCCCAGAACAGATGAAAATTTAAATGGGGCTCAGTGGTTTAGCACACTAGATCTACCTAGCGGATACTGGCGAGTAAAAATGGATAAAGCAGATAAAGAGAAAACTGCCTTTTCCACTCATATAGGCTTGTACCGTTTCAACGTCATGCCATTTGGGTTGTGTCACACACCTGCTACAATTGAGAAATTGATGAATAATGTATTAGGAGGTCCCGGCCCTTAAAGTGGAAAAATGCTTGTGTTATCTAAATGATTTTGTTTTGGTAGTGATTTTAACAGTTCTTTAGCAAATCTTAAACTGATATTTACCCTATTTAGACTAGCTAACCTCAAACTTAAACCCACGAAGTGTGTATTATTTCGCACGGAAGTGACATTTTTGGGTCATAGAGTTTCACAAGAAGGGATTAGTTTTGATTCAGAGAAAACTAATGGCATGGAGTGCTGGCCGCGTCCTGCAGTAAGAATGAGCGGAGGAGTTGGCTAGGTTTGGTAGGATACTACCGTAGATTTGTTTCCAATTTCTCTGAAATTGCTGCTTATTTAACAAGACTCACTAAGACATTTGCAGATGATACATCTATTATTTTAGATGGTTCTAAAAGTTCTCTGGATAAAACTTCAAAAGATCTCTCTTATTATGCAAAAATATCAGGATTACAAAAAATGAACTTCCAAGATCCAGATAGTGTGGATTAGCAGCAAAACAAATAGTGGAAACACTTACAAAACTGATTGTAATTTACGATGGGGAAGTACAACGTTCAATTTGCTAGGGTTATACTATGATGTAGACTTACACAGAATTACAAAACTGAATTTTGATAAAAAAACCTTATAAAACTAAAATCTCTTATAGCGTCATGGAACAGACGAGTACTTACACCAATAGGTAAAAAATCAGTTATAAAAAACACTACTTATATCAGAGTTTAACTATTTGTTTATAGCACTACCAAATCCTGATGAAACATATATAAGAAAAAATAATAGTATTCTATATGAATTTTTGTGAAATGGGTAACCAGATAAAATAAAGAGAGATGTGACAACTAATAGTTATGAAGAAGGTGGTCTGAAAATGATACATTTAAATCTTTTATAACAGCTCTTAAAGCAACACGGATAAGACGGGTAAATAAAGAAGAAGGACATTGGGCTCTTATTTTATAAACATATTTTGATAAAGAAACATGAGCTAACTGTGGACTTGAAAAATTGAAAGAAGAATCAATACATTGTCCACTTTTGGAAGGATGTCCTACAAGCAGTGTACAATACTATTAATTCTAGCAATATATACAATACCATCAAATAGATAACTGGATGCAGTTATAATATGACTTAGAATGACATATTTGTTATATTACACATTCATTCTATACATATATACATCTATTGTACTTTATGGTATCCTCAATGTAATAATTATAATAATAATCAAATTTTTCATACATTTTAATTCGCAAGGTTTAGTTTTTTTTGTTTTGCTTTTTGTTTGTTACAGCTTATTTGGTTTTGCTCTTGTGTGTTTGATGTCATAGGTTCATATGTATTGTATTTGCATTAGTGTCGCGGTGTATATGTCTTAATGGATGTACATGGCATTGACAATGCTTTTAATGTCTGCTTATGATATCAGATGAAAATTATGACATAGGCTAATGATGGCTGATGATGATGAGGATGATGTAAGACAATGATGATGATGATGATGTAAGATGATAATGTTAAGAATAAAATCATATGCTCTTGATGATGATGATGACGATCATAATGATGATAATATTGATGTCATATGATGTCAGATGATAATTATGATAATGTTAAGAACAATATCTTATATGATGAAGATATCAGATGATGATGATGATGATGATTTTGATGATGACAGATGACGATGATGTAAGATGATGATGATGATGAGTGTAAAAAAACGTCAACAGACTAGTTAAAACTTTATAGATACATTTGTTTAATGTGTATGAACAATTATGTACTGAACAATCATGTTCTTATGAATAAAATCATATATGTTTTTTTTTGTGTTGTTAAAAAAATAGAAAAAAAATCTAGGAAAACGGTAGAGTTTGTTTAGAACGAATTTGTGAGACCTCATTTAAAATTCTGAAACCAGAGTTATTAGAGGCACCAGTTCTGGTAATTCCTAATAATGAGGCGACATTTATCCTCGAATGTGATTCTAGCTCTTTTGGTATGGGCAGTGTTTTGAGTCAGGTCTTTCTGGGGAAGAACGAGTGATCGCCTATGCAAACAAAACTTTAAATCAGGCCCAACAATATTATTGTAGCACTAAACGTGAACTTTTGGCCGTAGTAACCTTTTTGAGACAATTTCAACATTTATTTTGTACGGGATCATTAGAACTGATCATACCCCCTTAATTTGGCTGAAGAATTTCAAAAATGCTAGCTCGTTGGTTAAGTGTCATTGAAGTTTATGACTGTAATTAAGTATCGAGCTGGTACAAAACACAGAAATGCTGATGTATTATCTAGGCGACCGACCAGAAAATGTGGACAAACGGACTGTCTAGACTGTTATGAGACTGCATACTGTGATACAGTAGACATAGAAAAGGGGAAACAACTTGTGGAGACCCTATCGAATAGTGACTGTGAGCAGTCTACAGACCCAGTATGCCCCATAGTGGGGGCACCGGCAAATCAGTGTAATTGGTTACCAGTATGGACTACGGATGAGTTACTTGAAATGCAAACTAAGGGCAGTGGGATTGGGCCTATTTTAGAATTTAAGAAAAGGTCAGACATGGTTCCAGTTGAGGTGAAATTAATCACCTTACTAATGATGCTTAAAGTTTGTGGGCCCAGTGGGATGTCTTAAAGCGAGAACATGCTTTGCTGTATCGTCAGAAGAAATTAGGTAGCAATGCATATGGGATGCAGTTGGAAGCTTCTTTGAAGAGACTCCATTTTGAGCATATGCATACGAATCGCACTGCGGGACACTTTGGAAGGGATAGAACTGTGGAAAGTGTAGGTCGCAGATTTTGGCCCGGAATGACATATACCTTGACTCGGTGGTGTACATCTTGTGACCTCTGTGCTAGGTGGCATCACTGTAGCAGTCTGTCACTGTAGAAAGTATCATAACACTGTAGCACTGTAGAACCAGGTCCTGGGAGGGGTGAATGTACTTTAAGACAGTTTAAGGTCCGCAGTACTATGTAGTGTGCAGCAGTTGATATTGTTGGTCCCTTACCTAGAAGTGGGAGTGGGAATGCAAACATTATTGTATTTGGCGACTAGTATACCAAATGGAAGGAAGCTTTCGCTGTCCCCAATCATCAAGCTCTTACAGTAACTGATAAGTTAGTTACAGAAATATTGTCTGGGCTGGACTGTCTGTCCTTTACAACTGCATAGTAATATGGGCCGTGAGTTTGACGGTGAATTGTTCTCTGAAGTGTGAAGGTTACTAGGCATTACAAAGAGTCGTACAACTTCCTACATGCCTTGTTCAAATGGATTAATTGAGAGGTCTTTGAAGCAGATATTGTCAATAAATGCTCGTGAAGAAAAGTTAGACTGGGATGATCATCTTCCCTATATATTTATGGCTTATAAGGCAAGTGAACACAAAAGCACCGGTTGTACACTAAATCTAATGATGTTAGGCCGAGAGGTAGATTGTCCATTATATATCATGGTAGGTGGCACTTCAGAATCTCAAACCGACCTACGTACTCTAGACCATGCTGAATGATTGTGGACAACCATGCAGGAGACCTTCGCGTTTACCAATAAACACTGTTGCAGCAAAGTCACAAAAACAAACCTATTACCGTAAGTTAAAACCCAGATCATTTGAAATAGACACATGGGTTTTGCGTTGGTATCCCCCAAAGGCACGTGAAAAGTTAGAGTTAGGCTGGATAGGCCCATACTTGGTAGTTGAGACAATCTCAATTTTGACCTACAAAATACAAAAAGATAGGCGAGCAACAGCAGTCAGTGTACATGTAGATAATTTAAAACGGTTTTCTCCAGAGATATAGATAAGCTATAAATAAGTTTTACAGTTCACTGTTGTAATGTTTAAAAAATCCAGAAAAGAAAATCTATATAGATTTTAAACTGGAAATATTGCTTGAATGTATTTATAAGTCTGGAAGGATGCTGGTGCTGATGAAGACTACTTAAAGTTCAGTACCATACTTCCAAACTTGTGTAAGGCCTAAGTAAGAGAAAATTAAGTGCGGAATTATCACAAGAGTATAGCTTGTACTTGCAAGCTTACAATGCAGTTTAAAACCATTTAGGCCTTTTGACCCCAGAATTAACATGAGGTTGTAGTGTTTATTATGTAGTGTTTCCTTAAGGGAGGGCGGAAGTCTAGCCTGTCTCGTAGGCAGATAGTTATAGCTATATACAGTACCGGATATATGTTCTAGGCTATTGTACTAGCCAAATTGGGCCTATTAACAAATCAGAAATGTGTGTACGGAGAGTTGCCAAGGAAACTTTTCGAGTCAGTGTCCCATGCATTTACTTTTGTAATTTGTCTCATTTTTGTTACTTATTTTGTTAAGTTTATGTTTTCCCTTGGGTATATTTTGTCGCCAGTTATATTTTGTTGCATTCCATATTTCTACAGGCTTTACACCTCAGTTAACTGATTTTTTTTGTTTGTTTGTTAAATGAAACAAAACTTGGTTTTAAATCTATAATATCCTCGTAGAAATTGAACTCTGGTGATGTTTTAAAACTGGTTTTTTTTTTAACTATTCGACTAGTCAGGATAAAAAGAAGTTGAAGGTGGGTTTAGGAGTTGACTGTTGGCTACTGGTTTTCTGTTCCAAGACTTTAACAGTTTGTACAACATTCACAGTTACACAACGCGAAGTCATGTTGGTGACAAACTCTCGTCTTCTGACCTGTCTACTACAGTATCACTTTACTTTGGAATGTGTTACTTGGGTGATTTGATCTTTTTTTTTGCGTTCTTTATGCTACATACCTTGTATATACCAACATAATATGGTGTGCTTTATCTGTTTCAACCATAACTTGTCACATTATAGGTGATAAAAGGATTTATTATAGATTAGGCTGTTTACAGTACAGTTGATATGTTAGTTCCGGCTTTACAGTAAATAGGTTATCTTGTATTTTTATCAAAGGCTGTCTTCTATCAAAGACCAATGATTTCGAAATTTGACCTAGTTACTTTTGCAACGAACTTGATGGGTTCATTCATTTTACAAAAGTGCAATCGAAGGTTTCCAATGGACGGAGAACTATATCTCGTGTTTTTTAAAACTTATATGCTAGCAGTAGTCAAGGTGTCAAACTCTGCACTTGTTTATTAAGCCTTAATTAAAAATAACCGTTATCTATTATTGTTTACATTTTATGTTTATAAATGCATTTTTGTACGATAACGGTATAATGTCGTTCGTTTCGTTTGCCGTCTCGCTTATCGTCATTATATTTGTTTGCCTTTTCCCCCTACCTATAGCTTTATACGTCTCCCCAAACAAATTACTTAACATATCTGGTGGACCATGTAAATGAGGCATTATAATGAGGATTTGCTATATTTAAAAAAAACACTCGTTGTACTGCCACCGGTTGTTTTCCTAGAATTTGTTCAAAAAACTATAAAGTGGTTCGATGATATATCAAGGTAGATTCTAAAATGATTGCTATGGTACCAATGCCATTTAAATATAGTGGGAAATATGATATAAAAGACGCACTGGTACAAAAACAAATCAAGGTACAAAGAAAACGAAATAACGAAAAAAATATGAAAGAATAAAATAGAAACCCAAAATTGCCTGTTGCATTCACGATATAGCTATGTACTTAAACAAGCAAAGGAATCCTTCCATACGTGGAATTATGTAACACATTTTTGTATAGGCTGTGCTATATACAGACACGTGTGGTTTGTGCATGTTGTTGTGTAATGCTGCTGCTAAATGACGACAGAATCGATTTCGTTTACGATCGAAGTTGTCAGCAACGCGTTCTGCTGGAATCGAGAAAATCTCGTTACAAACCTGAAAATGGCACGATACATCCGGTTAGCACAGTGGATGCTACATGCATGCCTGATAAAACCCACAATCAAATCCAATAAACTTTTTAAATATCATTTTTAATCTAAACTAGATGCTACTTGTTGTTTTAGTAATCTATTTTCACACAACCTTCCCCAGATTTTATGGTTTATGTAGAACGTGAGTCATTATCTTCTTGGTTACTTTTGTCATTCATTTCCGAATGTAATCACGTTTTCAGAGTTACGGCAAGCTTTGTTAAAACGTATCCACAATTTAAATTAATAAAAGAAATCAGAATAATTCTAAATATTTCCTATAGCGTTTCAATTGGTTTCGTATGGTGTAATTCTAAAGCCTACTATTAATAGCATCACGAAATTGTCTATAGACGAAAAAGTGTATTAGAATATACACTAAAATGGTTTTGATTCTTAGATTGCTTTTTAAAAA
Organism: Mizuhopecten yessoensis; assembly: GCF_002113885.1. Lineage (NCBI taxonomy): Eukaryota > Metazoa > Mollusca > Bivalvia > Pectinida > Pectinidae > Mizuhopecten > Mizuhopecten yessoensis. The sequence continues at coordinate 1,013,652 of NW_018407582.1, forward strand.
GGTAAGCAGACATGTCAATTGATTGTAAACGAGTAAAACTAATCAGAGATGTTTCTTTCATGACCTGACCTAACTAAAACATGATTTAGTACGCCTTATCCGATTCATGCGCATATCTAGCTATAAATTCTGACTGAACTGATTATACCTGGCTGTTCAGTCTGATTTAGTGGTCGAATGTTTCAACATTGTCATGCCAGTTACTAGCACTATCACCTCAGCTGATAAGGCAGGTATGCTGCTCTTCATTCTGAAAACTGTGGCGTCACTACCATTACGTGAGCGTACCGGTCGATACAGTCGGTACGGTAATGGGGTCGTCAATGATTGATTAATGGTTTTCCGGTCTCCGTGTTTTAACATCTTCTATAATGAACAAATATAAACTTCCGGGGAATTATTTCAATTTGTCTTGATCTTATTAATTAGAATCCGCTTCCGTTTCGTGCAATTATAAAACATATTTCAATTACAAGTGAACACAGGAGAGGTGAAAAAATCACCTTTGCCACTGCATGATTCAGAATTAAAATCCAACTCCATTTAATGGATTGCTCTGGTTGGTTTCCAAATGTTCCGAAAGATTCAAATGTGAAAACTTTTGAGATCGCATATACACTTAAAGTACACATGAACTTAAAATCAAGGACAAAACTAACTGTCATCCTTCAGCTACTTACAATATGACCAAAAAGGACGACTTTCCTCTAAGCTGTACGATAAGTAAGATTTTTTCGACTTTCCCATCGTGATCTTTCCCGTTTTCGATATAACATCCCTACAACTCTTTGTGTTTAAATGTCGATGTTGATTTGGTATTCAAGTACAACAAGTTTTGTGGTCGCCATCATGATATCACAGGGAACTATTTTGTTTCATTGTGTGATTTGAATGTAGTTAGAGTGCCTTGTGGTTCGGTTGTTACTCTACAAGTTCTCGAAGTGAGGACGTGACATTACTCGGATTTGACATAGATTTTCATGACGAGTGTCGTCGACGAAGCAAAAAACGCTAACCCTTCCAGAACACTTGGTCTTATTCTCCTTGCTATTTTTCAAGGGTCTTAATATCAACCTTCTTGTGTTGATATTTTAACCAAGTTTTATCGATTTTGAATTCAAATTATGGATTTAAAACATAATTAGCGACAATTCTCGATTCCGGGTGTAATGGTAAGATCTTGATATAGACTTCACATTTAAAACATCTGAGCATTGTTCCTTGATCAATAAAACATTGAAAAAACCCAGAGAGCTACACAAACATTTATTCCCTTAGTAGTCTGGACAGTGGTATATATGATCAGCTAAGTTTTTCGAGCAAAGTTAAGTCACAATTATAGACTCGAGAGACGGATTCTGCTAATTTTACACTGCGCGATAACTGATTTCCTGACGTAAACGCTCAAAATAAAACCGCGCGAATTCAAACTCAATACAGTAATACTGTATTGGCAGGCTCGAGGTAGCACTTGGTCTATGACTGTTCCCGTTGTTACATACAGATCAAATCCAATGACCTTATTCAAGATTTCATGCAATTAAAAGAAAACAAATTAATATATGATAACTTCATGGTAGATTTTATACGTTGCGTGTCTCTTAGAGCAGCATCCTCAATATTGTTTTGATAGTTTTTGTCCTTCGATTCCATACCTCAAAATGACCATACAATTATCATTTTCCTTTAAATATTCGTCTTTATAGATATAAATATATTAATGTTCGGACGGTACTTCAAGGCATCACCTCCTACACATTCTAGTAGTCGTTATGTACATAAACAGAGATTACGCGAGACGAAACGGTGTCAATAGATACATTAGCATATCGAATCTTGTTTCATACAAGAAATCAAGATTCGTTGTCAATTTTCTGTAATGCAAATACGTGTATGTCGATAGAGATGCATAGACAATATCAGGCATTAGCATAAACATACTATTTTTAAGCAACAAGGTAGCTAGGAAAAACGAAATTACAATTTAAAATCATGTATACATAAATTACGAGCCGACTATCAAAGCATTGAAAATCCTGTACTTATTTTGTGTATTTTGTCAGAATAAAATCTGAGTACTTGTGTACTCTGTGTATAACGTATTGACAATATCATAACTGATCCTTTCAACACGGAGTCACTGGAGCAGCATCATTTGACATATTTAAGGGGGTCATGCATGTTATCGGTAGTGTGGTATACATGTATATTGAATCTTAAAGGGTACCCATTTCATATGAAATTTTTAAAACATGTCTAGCAATTAAGTGTTCATTCTAGGGAGCTAAAGCTTCCATATGCTATGAAAAACATAATTCCTTTTTTATAACATGACCAGGATTTTTTGCGAGTATTGTGAAAAAAAACATGCTTTTCTTGGTCATTGTGAAGGCTAAGTTCCGTTATCTTTGCTCTTTATCTTTTGTCCACATTGCGGAGTTCCTTGAGGGAGGCTATCACGTTATCCTGAATAGTACAATGTGCATACATGTACGTGTGTAGCGACTTGTATCAATTATCAGATAGCATAAAGGCATTAAGCGAAAGATTTCCGGCACGTAACATTCCGTTACTTATCTTACATGTAACATTACTATACAGCCAATAACGAAATGAACGAGATGACCATTTCAAGTAACTCCGTGGGAATCTTTGCTATCTTTATGCTTAATTTCTTCCCAGACGGTAAGTTGTTAATTATCCGCAAGCAGTACGATTGATAACATGTTAGAAGTTAGACATTTCACATACACGTTCGTAACATGAAAGCATTGTTGTCATTCCAAATTGAAAAAAAGTTTCACGTTGTGGTATATTTATTTCAGTTGCATGGTGAAAATTATTTCACCAGCGGTATTCAATAGCACTCGTGAAATAGACAGCAATTATACTTCTGTATAGCTTTTCAAATTTTAGAAACTGTCTACGTAGCGTTGATCGATCTTCTAAAACACATTTTAAACCTGTATTTATTTTTGTGCTTGCGTCATGAACACACGTAACTATAAAACAAATATTAACATAATTATTCATCTGTTGTAGGTCTACACGGTTTGAGCTGTGATTTTGACAGAGGACTTTGTGATTGGCTACAAATCAACAGAGATCAATTTGATTGGAAGGAAAGGTTCGGCCGATCCCCAGAGAGAACGTCCGGTCCTTTGTCCGATCACACCGGAAGTGAGTGCTAATATTGTTAACACTGGGCCCCTGTTACGTGATCATAGACGTGCTTTTTGTTCAGCTAATCCAAGACAGCTATACGTTTCAGAGGGATGGGAAAACAAGTTTAGAATTGGAATCCTGTACGCAAATCTTTCCCCGTTGTAAACTAAATTAAGAAATAATGCACAATGCAATTTTTATTTATGATAAAATTGATCATGATTATCTGTAGTTTATATAGAACACACAACGTATGTTTCATAGTAGAAAGAATGTGTATTTTGTTTTCGACATATCACATCATTATTTATAAAAAAAATAAGAAGCTATTACATGTTCTTCCATTGTTTGACCTGGCATAAGTTAACAGCCCTCCTTGACTATGGACTATTAATGTGGCATTGTTGGACTCTCTACATGTGAAATGTTTGAAAAAATAGCTTGGTGTGAACGCACCTTGTCGTAGGGATACTGTTAATATTACATTTATCATCGTATACAAAAGAATGCTGGACATATGTAGTTTAATTGTGCAACATAAAAAACAAGGGTCCAGGAATGGACTCATACGGTTAACAAATTGTCACAGGTTCAAAGTTTGAAATTAACGTTTACATTTCTCATTTATATCCGTCTTGAGTATGATCATTTCTAAATAATAATATCTTATTTCGTGTAAAACGCTTTAGTCATACATATGTAGTAGGAGGAACGGGCTACCTTAACTTATGCCACTTTTCAATTGAGTATTCGGAAGAAAACCAAATATACTGTCAGTCAACAGGCTGTTATCGGATATGTTCATTAAAGAAACATGCATGTGTCGCTCAGGTATCTAAATTGCAAAAATAGGTCGATAACCTTTGACATAAGTCTTATCGCCAGACCTGTACACAAAAACAAACATCTGCCCTCTTCCATTATTTTGGAAATGTTCATTTATAGTTAGACAAACTAAACATTTAATATGGGTCTACGATACTATCATTAGCAAGTTTAAGTGAATTTAATGACAGTCCATCTGGCCAAATAACATTGTCATAACCTAGGAGCAACAATGTAGTTAGATTTACCCACGAACAAATGCATTGTTCACATATTTATTTGTTTGATTGGGATTGGTTTGGCTTGGTTTAATTTTGTTTCACGTCCTATTTACAGCTAAGGTCATTTAAGGACGTGTCTCCATGTGTGTAGTGTATGCGTGCTTGCGTGTGTGTATGCAGGAGACAGGGTATGTTGGCGTATGCAGGAGACAGGGTATGTTGAAGTGCTTGCCTCCTTGTGATAGCGCGGATCTGATGCCAACTTTATAGTGCTAACTCACTGAAATAACATGCCGAAGGCACCCAGCAGAGCATCCGCCCGGTCGCTTTATACTGAAAAACGGGTGAACCAGTTGTTGCCATTCCCCTAAATGCTGAACGTTAAGCAGGGAATAACAACAACCATTTTTGAGGACTTTGGTATGTCCCGGCCTGGGGACAGAACCCATTGCCTTCCTCATCTGGGCAAACGCTTAACATTCAAACCAAAATTGAGGTGTTGCAAAGCAAGGCGTTAGGAAATAAAAGGTAGTTAGAAATTGAAAAATCGATAAAGATCCTAAATATTGCAATTGGTACAGCAGATTAATTTTGGTCGCTTTTGTATCCCCAAATAGAGGACACTAAAGCAAATCCCCAATTCTGCAGGGGTTACACATTAGTCGCCTCCTACGATACATGCAGTGGGTAAATGTAGGTGTACTCTTTTCCCGATCCCGAACCTGAAGGGGTGTTGTTTGGGATTAATGTCCTCGCAATAGCAAAGGTCATATGAAACCGGGTGCCTAGGAAGACATCGCCAAAAGAAATAAAAGGGAAGTAAGAAAGGAAAAATAAAGATCCCAAGCATTGCAATGAAGGGCAGCAGATCAAATTCGGTTTCTTCAATGTCCTCTTAATATAGGAGTGAAAGAACTCCCTGATTCTGATGGGGTAGAAGTCTTTGTACTTTCAATACCATTTTATATTGGACTTTGGGAAGAGAGTGTATTGAATGTGAAAGAAATGTGTTTAACTTAGCATATCAAGCTTGGAAGTAGCATTTCGCACAAAGAGATGTTCTTAATTACAGCCTGTCAGTGTTATCCCGGCCTCTTTGTGTTGATAATCTCAATATTGCTTTTAGAGTGTTCATGCACGAAATAGTAAAATGTCAATTTAACCGTGATATTATTTGACCGTTTTGTTGGTCGTTTTCCACCATTTCCAACAAAACGGAAGGATGAATGTATCTTTAGAGTTTACAGATTGCTGTCAGACAAGTTCGTTGTTTTTTTAATGTTAAATATCTTCTTCTCGGGATGAACCAACTTCTTTTTAAATTGTTTATTGTTTCAGATGGGAGTTACGTTTATGTATCGGGGTATGATAGTCAAGGCCCTCAATCAGTCGCCATTCTTTCGAGTCCTGCTCTCTATTTATCCTGGCCCGTCACATTATCCTTCTGGTACCACATGAATGGTGTAGGTATCGGAAACCTGTCGCTCTTGGTTACCGACAAGTATGGCAACCAGAGGACGGTATGGAACAAACATGGCCGTCAGGGCCCGGATTGGCTACAGGCTATTCTCAATCTCGACACATCTGCTGCAAAAGTAAGTTTTTCAAGCAAATCAACTTAGAGAACATAGTGATTTAAATCGGAGCATTTTTTAAACAATTGGTTTCTCTATGGTGAATAATCTTTACCGGTGTATGACAGTAACGGAGAGGTTTTCCGACATTTTACTTTTCTATTGTAAATGAAAATTGTTGAACTTAAAAGTGATAAATATAAAATAAGTCAAGCATATGAAGGCAGTAATTTCGAGCAGGTTTTGAAGGAAGGGATTAGAAACACGAAAAAAATGTTGTTGGTTTTTTTTTAACGAAAGATCAATTACAAAACTCACATTCGTCTTGTTCCGTAAAAAAAGTGTCCAATCTTCAGACATGTCTGTCGTCGTTTTTCGTTTGGCAGGTATTTGAATATATGTATTATAGTGCCATTATACAAATTGAGATAAATAATCCACCCTCCTCTCTCATGTCTAATGTTCTCAGCCGTGATTTGAAAAATAAAGTATAAAGGTTGAGAAAAAACTAAGAATTTACGAGAGTTGAAATGAGAGTTTTTCACCCTAACTTCCTAGTAGAAATCGATACATTTTGAGTAATCACAATGTCTAAATTGATATTTACAACTCAATGCGTTAGCATGCCAGGAATCACGCTCGAACTGATTAAAATGTCACGTTTTTCTCTGTCTATTTACAGATTGAATTTGTCGCCAGTGCTAAGTACCATTATAACGCCATAATTGCTGTTGATGACGTGATAGTAAATATTGAACCTGTCGGTAAGTTTTATGAAACCGGATCACAGTGCTTTGTAACTGTAATTATATTCCAAGTTCTAGGGTTTATAAACGGAAACTGTGGCAGCTTAGAGTGCAAGTACTTCATAAAATATCGTTTTTACCAGTACAATGGTGACCGTTAGTGTCAAACACTTATGACGTCAGCACACCATGGACACATTTAAAACACACCACAACCCACACCTTTACTGCTTGCCATGAAGTTGGAGTTTTCCGTCCCCACATGTACTTCTAATCTTCGTATTTTCATATGGCGCGCTTACTCCTGCCGTATTTATGTTGCGTGACAGGGCCGGATAGAGTTCTGAGGTCCCCGGCTCGATTCCCAGTTTGGTCCGGATGCTTTTTACCTCCTTTTAAATTCACGAGGATATTATTACAATGGACTTATATCTAAGTACTGTTATCGAACAGGCTTAACCGGAAGTATACCACGCCCAGTCCTACCATGCCAGATAACAGTCGTTAGAAAGAGAAATGACGTTTTCAATTCAATATTAAAAAAAAACCACACAAAAAAAATACAAAAATCAGGGACTCTGATATAAACATTGACAATGTATGACTGATCAATCTTCGAAGATTTTAGTTTACATTAAAGTGACAATTGTCACAGTTACCAGTCAATCCCGACTCTCTTTTTCTGTGCGTGGTTACGTCCTAAATTTCACGATATCCCAACTCGAACAAATTTATGATTTTCCTAACGAATTATTTCACACCTTACAGTTATTGTTGTTGGTAAATTAACACTGCTATTTTCGATTTATTTATTTCGGTAACTATTTTTGTATGCCTTACGCAAAAATCGCAATACTATTGATGATGAAACCAATATGTGAAACAACGATATCCTTGGGTAGAGGCGGTTGTTCTTATTTTAATTCATAATCTCGTATGAATGGAAAGAATATCGTTCAAGATTATAAGTTTAACTTCTTGTTCATTGATAACTTATTTTTATTTGTCAGAAATTGAGGTAACTTTAGCACCCGAGCTACATACAACCAGAGGACCAACATATACGGGTATGTAGTTATGTATATATAACAGTTTGCTAGTCAATTAAGTAGTCGACTAAATTAACAGACATATTGTGGAATAATTAAAAAAGGATGCGACAAATTATCTTTACTTGTTCTCATAGAAAACGTTGCTTCTACTTCTTTAAACAAAATGCTATCTTAAGTTTTTGACGAAAATTGACTCCCATAACTCATTGGTACATCGTTGTATGTGCAAAATTGTTATGTTCACAATGTTTGAGTTTTCCCCTCAGGACGATCCACGCTAATTTATACGTCTCAATATATGCAAGAAAATGTTCTTATTACGTGAGATTCCAGCTTACGTGGTGTGTGGAAGGACGTTCTGCAATAAGGGATTGAATTTAAAGAACGCAAATATCCCTCTCTGAGCATGAGGGTTGAACATTCTGGTTTAAGTGTTAGACTTTCCGCATTATTAGTACGCATTCATGGTAGTGGATATTCAGATGTTTTCATCGAAATCATTCTCAGTATATTGTAAACATATTAAAGATTAAAAGATAAAAACTTAAAAAAGATATGTAGCAACATCGCTCTTAATATAACTGGTATTCTATAGCTACCTTATGTGGTGTTTCCGGAAAATCTGTCCGGAATGCGACTCTTTATTACTCGTTTCTTGCGTATCCGGATTGTCCGGATTTCGGTTTCGTGTTTTGGCAGTCTCCTTGAAAATGTCCGCCATGTTGTGCAAGTCTGTTTATACAGAAGAAATGACGTTTGCATTACTGTATGCAATATGTTTTGATGCACCACAGAGTAAGTTTAGATTGTTTAAATCATGTACTTTATGTGCAGTGTAAGTTTCTCTGAAGTTGATAGGTTAAATGTTGATTTATCCGACATGTAAAATCGGTGTTTGAAATTTCGCATTTTTCTTTCGTGGCATTATGGAAAACATGGTCACGTAATTTTAGATATTTTCTAGATGATCGTGTTTATTATTTGTTTGATTACATATAATTAGGTAAAAACACTGTAGACTTCCCGTTTATGTGATTCAGTGATAATTACATGTACGTGTAATTTCCGAGTCGGTTCATTTTGTATACACAGATCCTGTCGTGATTTATGAAAATTGGCATAGTGTACAACGTAGTCTGGATATTTTCGTATTCCTATTTTGTTTACTAGTTTTCAGTCTGATGAGTTATTTCGAGGGGTAACAAAGCTAAAATCATGATGTTTTGTCCTATTTGTGGTAGCATGTTATAGCGTCAAGGAGTAAATATAACTTGCTGTATTTTGACATTGTTAGACTTTCTTGTAATGTTAGCTTAATTTCATGTGTTCCAGACTTTTACCCTCGCTGGAGGAGGCAATAAACATCGAACTAGAAGATTTGTTTGTTATTCTGCACACCTTACGCCTTATACCATATATTTTGTATTGGAGTTATTGCCCTTTAAGATAATCTAAGAATAAGCTGTTGGGTGTAGATGTTTGTTTTCCTATGTACGAATCAACCTTATCGTAGATTAATAAATCAATCCAAATAACAATTAAGATTGATAAAATAAACCTCTTTCATTGTGTTTAATTTTATTTTAATTATGATGTATGTCGTAGTAATTTAGCATATAATAGATGGATGGTTTTGGAAATACATGTAATATCTGTATTTTTTGGTGCAGGCAATCTATGTGGAACGTGTTCTTTTACATGCTGACATTAAGTTAAACATTGTAGATCATGGAACTTTATCATTAGCACATATACGTTCATTTTAAGAAGAAATCGTCCATTGTTTTTGACGACTGGACAATCTTGATTAAGTTAATAGGATTGTGTCACCATTTCTCAGTTGAATTTCTTGAACTTTTGTAGTTATATTGCTTTGAGTTAAAGAAAATGTTCTACCATAAAAAAATAAAGGTTGTCACAATTTTAGGGATTTTAAATGGAAATTTATGTAAAAAGGAGTGAATTTTGAACAAAAATAATGTCAATAAAAATTATGCTGACATAGATTAGTATTGCATTAATGTATATCAATTTAATAAATGGTGAAATTGTGTAAAATTAATTATCTGTAAACGATTAAAATTTGACATTTTATAATAAAACAATATATACATAGAAGTTATCTTTCTTGAAAAACTTCTCACAGTAGTGAAATAGGTAGCCGGTTTCCCGAAGTACAGAAAAATGGACACATGTGACTCATTGATAAAAAACAGCCGAATTAATGCCTGGATTGGTTTGAAATACTTCAGATAACACACTGTTCTGTCTAATAAACATCGATATACATCAGTTTAATATTAAACATTAGAATATGCGGAAGTAGTGATACTATCTCCCTACATTGGATTTTCAACTAGTGATGTACTTCCTGTTTCCGTTTATCAATACACTCCTATGACCTTAAGAGTATTGCTACAAGTGGATTTTTTTGCAATCGCCAAATTTCCAATCTTTGTATTTGCCGATATGGTATGTTTGGTGGGAAAAAATGTCATGTCGGAACTGAACTCACAGATCTTTATAGATTTTTACACAATTTCAATATCACCGTTTACCTGACCCCAGCTTCCGGAGATAAATCATAATTCTAAAATTAATTTAAAGGATGTACTTATATGTCTTTTTTTTATTTAGGCGAATTCCCTGACTGTAGTTTTGACCAGTCCCTGTGTATGTGGCAACAATCTACCTCAGACGAGCTCGACTGGCACAGGGTTCAAGGGTCATCTCCCGATCGCACTTCCGGTCCAGCCGCAGACCACACTTCCGGAAGTATGTTCACCAGTTACTCAAGTTAATCATAATCATCAGATTACCAGACAAAATGTTGCGTTAACTTGACGTTTCTAAATGTGATCAAATTTCGGAAAATAACATTAATGAGATACATTGCTTAACTAAATGATAGACAGTTTCTTTTTAATTTATTTCATTTTTGTTACTTTTTTTTGTTCCTGTTCCCAGGTCTCCATTGTAAGAAAGAATATTTTTTTAATTGATTACTGTTTTCGGTTCAATTAACCTACATCATTTACATGATTTACAAAACTTCATTTACGCGTGTTCCAATTTCAAAATGTCCGAGTTCTGTTAGTCGGAAAGTCAAACACATTTATGCATTTAATCGTCATAAAATGTGAAAATTGCATAAAACAAAAGCTAATTCAAGATGCTACCTTCCACATTAGGCTATAGCATAAACATACGTTTAGATTATATTTTTCATGTTTCATGATTAACCAAGCATCCACAAAAGCATACACACTTGTTGACCACGTCATTAGCGTGTCAGTAATGGATTAACGATATCTATTAATCATTACCGCATAATCAAATATCTTACAAATTCCCTAGAATGTTGTATTCTCTCGGAATAGTGATAAAAGTGTGTTTTATCGTCAGGTTTATGTACTATTCTTGCCTACCGTCTAGATGGCTATTACCTCTTGCTGATGGGTCACGAAACCCGAAATTTGACCTGGACAGCACACTTATTTAGCCCGCTGATCTCCGTGTATGACGTCACTAAGATGACGTTTTGGTTCCACATGAACGGGGTAGGCATTGGTCATCTTCGCTTGACAAAGCGGACGGCGGAAACACTTGAATTCGTCATATGGACGATGAACGGAAGGCAGAGCTCTGAATGGTTAAAAGCAGAAGTTTCTCTCCGTCCTGGCAGATATCAGGTTTGCATGTCATAGATTTTCAGGAGCGTCTTTCAATTATTTTTAAAACTTTCATCGAGTATTCCCTCTGCATAATCTAGGGCGGTTTCCTACTTGTCTCCTTTTTACGGAACATGGAAGAAACCAAGAATACACCAGCTGTATCCCAATGCGTGTGTATCGTAAAAGGCGATTAATGAGGATATGCCGCGGAATCGAAGGGTTTTCTTCCATGTTATCGTTACCGAGGACATGGTGGAAACCAAAATTGATATATTGCCCCAAATGTAACACTTTGGATCCTTTTTGTTTTGTATCTGTCCTGCTTTCTTTCTTTCCTATCTACTCTGTCTTCGCGGCGATGTCTCCCTAGGTACCTGTCCTCATATGACCCAATAAATTCATCGGGTATCTCTAACATAGCTAAAACCTGACATATGTTGCCACTGACATATATAAACATGTAACATGGATAGGGATTTACTTCTATCACTAGAATTATCAAAACACATTTAATGACGGAGTTATGTAATCTAGCGAATGTGTCATGCCTTGTATTAAGTCGTCTGGATCCAGGATTATTTGATGAAAGCTGGATTCTAGATTTTGGTCTTAAAATCGATAGATTTCGAAGCCATTTTACTTGCAGCGCTTGACGGGAAGACACATTGATCAGAGGTGAACTTTTTAGACTACATATTTGCAATGGGAAATAATTCCGATCGATTTACTAATAGATTTTGTAATTTTGTCATCATCGGTATAATGTGAATACGATTATTTTTGGTAAATCAAATACATGGTTAAATAAAGGAGGTGCATTTGGATATTGTTCTAAATGAAGCACAATATTGTTGGCAATATTATTTATACTGATTATTTCATTGTCCGACAAAAACAAGGCATGCTCGTGTAATTGTGTTTTAAGTCGTGATGACTTTTTAGGCAATGGTATAACACTTTGTTGTGATATCGTTGTAGGACAATGATTTATAAAAGTGTGGTCTACGTCATAGTACCATTGTAAGACAATGATCTATAAAAGTGTACTCCACGTCATGGTACCATTGTAAGACAATGGTCTATAAAAGTGTGGTCCACGTCATGGTACCATTGTAGGACAATGATCTATAAAAGTGTGCTCCACGTCATGGTACCATTGTAAGACAATGTTCTATAAAAGTGTGGTCCACGTCATGGTACCATTGTAGGACGATGATCTATAAAAGTGTGCTCCACGTCATGGTACCATTTTAAGACAATGATCCATAAAAGTGTGCTCCACGTCATGGTACCATTGTAAGACAATGGTCTATGAAAGTGTGGTCCACGTCATGGTACCATTGTAAGACAATGATCTATAAAAGTATGGTCCACGTCATGGTAACATTGTAAGACAATGATCTATAAAAGTGTGCTCCACGTTATGGTACCATTGTAAGACAATGACCTATAAAAGTGTGCTCCACGTCATGGTACCATTTTAAGACAATGATCCATAAAAGTGTGCTCCACGTCATGGTACTATTGTAAGACAATGATCTATAAAAGTGTGCTTCACGTCATGTTACCATTGTAAGACAATGATCTATAAAAGTGTGCTTCACGTCATGTTACCATTGTAAGACAATGATCTATAAAAGTGTTCTCCACGTCATGGTACCATTGTAAGACAATGGTCTATGAAAGGGTGGTCCACGGCATGGTACCATTGTAAGACAATGATCTATAAATGTGTGCTCCACGTCATGGTACCATTGTAAGACAAAGATCTATAAAAGTGTGCTCCACGTCATGGTACCGTTGTAAGACAATGATCTATAAAAGTGTGGTCCACGACATAGTACCATTGTAAGACAATGATCTATAAAAGTGCGGTCCACGTCATGGTACCATTGTAAGACAATTATCTATAAAAGTGTGCTCCACGTCATGGTACTATTGTAAGACAATGATCTATAAAAGTGTGCTTCACGTCATGGTACCATTGTAAGACAATGATCTATAAAAGTGCGGTCCACGTCATGGTACCATTGTAAGACAATGGTCTATAAAAGTGTGCTCCACGTCATGGTACCGTTGTAAGACAATGATCTATAAAAGTGTGGTCCACGACATAGTACCATTGTAAGACAATCATCTATAAAAGTGTGCTCCACGTCATGGTACCGTTGTAAGACAATGATCTATAAAAGTGTGGTCCACGACATACTACCATTGTAAGACAATGATCTATAAAAGTGAGCTCCACGTCATGGTACCATTGTAAGACAATTATCTATAAAAGTGTGCTCCACGTCATGTAACCACTGTAAGACAATGATCTATAAAAGTGTGCTCCACGTCATGGTACCATTGTAAGACAATGATCTATAAAAGTGTGCTCCACGTCATGGTACCATTGTAAGACAATGATCTATAAAAGTGTGGTCCACGTCATGGTACCATTGTAAAACAATGATCTAGATAACTTTGTTCTACGTTATAATATTGCTGTAAGACAATAATCTATAAAACTTAGACAATGATCTAAAAAACTGTTCTACGTCAAAATAACGTAATACAAGTATTTAACCTAATGCGTTCCGACGTTGCTTTCAAAATAGTTAAATCTTACATGGATATAGTATTAGACTATCTATATACTATTCATATTCACTTAACTATATTTTCAGTTATAAAAAATAGTGAAACATGAATATATTTGTTAAGACACCCGACGGTCGATACTGATCTGTAACACAATGTTCTACGTCATGATAACCGACAGATGACACGAATTTAAAATTGCAACGATATCCGATATTCAGTTATATTCAGTATTGAGTTTTAATAATACATAATCCCCCTGATTTGTATAATGAAATACATAACAGACTCTGGATCACTGTAAGTTACCGGAGACATACCACTATACATTACAAGATTGATTCACGCGTTATATGAAGTAACAACTAACAAATAGCTAAAATCCAAAGTAAATTCTGACTGGTTAGCATTCAATGTAAAGCTTTACTTATTGTAGTGGTCAGTGGCATTGATTTTCAATCTGGAAAATGGGATGCTGATAAGTGATGTAATGGTGTGCTAGCCACAACGTTTTAGCGTTAATCCTGTAATGGTCATCGTCAACAGTCAATGGTGGTGAAATTACAGAATAGTCACACTGTCTGATGCGTAATTGCATTGACGTGGCGCTTAATGAAATTTCCACATCTCAATTTGACGCCGTGATATTAAAGACTACAGACAATAAAACATGCACATCTAATGCATATAGGATTGAAGCAACCGTGATTCTGTCAAATATATGACAAGTTACGTTACTTGTTTTTATCTCGATCTTGATTTATCAGATCCACCTGTTTGAGGTAGGGGTACAACCTTTATATAAATACCACGATACAACATACAAATGTATTACCAAAAAATCAGGAGCGATTGGCAGTTAATTATATGTCCTAAACCTGATGTAGCTCGTACAACTTAAAGTTGTGGTCAAACATGAAAGTTTAGGGATATTTTCTAAAACTGTGATGTTGTTAACTGCTAAATTTCATTTCCTGTGCACCGGTTCGTTGCTCAAGCTGATGCGTGGGAGTCTCGGCCTGAATATGTATCGACGTAGGAATTGTCAAAAATTTAGCACAACTACGTTGTGAAGCTTTCGTCCATTCCTAACTGGTCGTATAGACATTACACAACTGGTACTCTACCAACGTCTAAGTCAAGCTTCAAGACCGTGTTTGGCTTGTTGATATGCCTGTGAAGTTAGCAGGACTTGGTCAAATATGGTTCGTTTTTGGTAGAGGGCTATTGATTGCAGCATGTCAGAGGCCTTAACCACTCGCCCCCCCCCCCCTTCCCCCGGGGTGGTCAACATCTAAAGCTGCTTAGTATTTTAGTATTTCGCTATTCCATCAAGGGTGTTGTAGAAAAAACGACATATACCAATGCCTTAGTCTTAGTCCGGAGTCCGGTCTGCTTTGAAGAAGCTTGCGGAAATTACTTGAAAATAAAAATACCAGGATTTTCCGGAAACTCACTCAGGTCTATATCGATCCCCAGAGTCAGACAGAGAAGAAGTCGTGTTCGTACAATTATTACCCTCACCTGCTTCCAAGTAATGGCCATGATCCGGTATGGCTTGTCCAACTAGGGTCTGTAATACAATCAACACTCCATTTATACCCCTAGCCAGTGGTGGCTTTGGCCTGTCGATATAAGTATTCTTAAGTAACACCTAAACATATAGAGACCAGGACATTGCCAGATCTAGAGCCTGATGAATACACCCAAATATTACAGTTTTAAACCAATTTACACACATCCGCCCAAGAACATTTGTACCGGAAGTACATCATCTATACTAACCAAATTTATATAAAGTATCATTTCGTGTTGAAAGGAAATGTGACAGTTGGCAAATAGTTTGTTTAAACAATGCTTGCTCTAAACAACCTTCATTCTTGCCTGTATTCTACCCATTCTATCAATTATAGCGTTGCAAAATTATATTTATATGATCTCATTTTAATTAGATAAAAAAACAGCAGTCCAGTGTTCAAGCTGGCGACAAACATATCGTCGAAACCCGATATTAATATCATTTATAGTGACACAGAAGTCTTAGAAAGCTCATGGCGAGATCGAACTCAGGCGCTGTACTCTGTTGTTTCCATTTTTGATCTTTCAATTTCGGCGATGAACTGTAGATTTTAAGCACTCGGTTACTTATCATGCTCAACAACTATAACCAATTCAATCAAAATATGAAAATATTACCCTGTGCCAGTTATAACCTTTAACTCAAGCAACCAGGTACAAAGTGTATCTTTCGTATCCCCTTTAAAAGCAACTCAACATGACAAATTGTTCTGCTTATAATTTGTTCTCTCGATTGCTGTATACTATCTATAATCTGTTGTGCTAATCATGGCAGTATCACAAGGTATCGCTGTACTGGAAAATCTTCATATAAAGAACCGAACGATAAAGATTCATTACTAGTGATTGTTTTCTCGATCCCCACGGCTTCAGACTGACTCAGAGAGGCCTTCTCGAATAATCTAATGATTTTTATCGCTGTCGCGTGAACGTGATGGTCAGGTCAGCCAGAAATAGATTGGTCAACATGTCCAGAATACGGAACCCATATTTCACTTTTCATTAGTCTGACCCTTGTTCTGACCCTTACCATCAAATGTGTCAAACGTTTCTCCTAGTGTACTGCAGTCGCAAATGGATGACAGTTTCCAAATAATACGATTTATTTGATACTGTTTTTATGTAAAACTGTATATAATATAACAGATGTTTGCTATTTCTCATTGCTTCCGCCGGGGATCGAACCCTGGTCCTCTTGTTTACCAACAAGACGCTCTATCAAAAAGTCTGAAAAGAAAATCTTCCCAAACTGAGTAGGTAGGATGTGACTAGTTTTTTGCAGTGAAATATATATATATGATATAGGGAGTATGACATTCTTAAATGATCTTTTGGTACTTGAAACATATTATGAAATGCAAAATTATGTTACAATAGAAAATGGACTAACTCGAAGATGTGTCAGAGTGGCCATGTATCAGTATAATGTACAGACTATGGGATGCTATGGTAATTTCTCAGTACTAAGCTTGGCCAAAATCAGATATTTTTCACTGTTGGAGTCATCGCCATGTTGTATATTTTGTTTAACCCATGCAGGTTCGGGGAAAGACAAGGCACGCTACATCTCACTGCATGATCGTAAGAGGCGACTATTTGCCCTCCTTGTGGAATCGGTGGTGGTTTCGCCCTTGTCAACGTGCTGTTTACCACTGCATGTGTAACATAAAAGGCGACTAATGTCAGGGGTCTGGATAATCGATGGGTTTCTTAAGTGTACTATACGGAGAAGACATTGAAGAGACCAACAACTGATTTGCTGCCCACATTACAACTCTTGGGATATTTTGCTTTTATAATGTGACCGGGTGGGGCGTCCTGCTGGGTGTGTTCGGCAGAATGTTTCAGTGAGGTAGCACTATAAAGTCGGCATCAGTTCCGCTCTATCACAAGGAGACAAACACGAACATATCGCAGCTTCCCAAAATACACATACACTACACGCATGCATCTTGCACAGAAGGGAGGCCGTCCTTAAATGACCTTAGCTGTTAATAGGACGTTAAACAAAATCAAACAAACAAACAAATTCCTCTCATTACGTGCAAACGGCTTAAGTGCAGCCCCTTGGATAAGTCAGGCTTTGTAACATAATTAATAAGTTAACCGTTATGCTCAGAGATTGACCACCTATTTACACGGTGCAATAATGATGACGTGTGTTTCCCAATAATGCATGTATATACAAAAATATACACGACAAAAGATACTTGGCCCCTATTTTGCAATGGGTTGCATCCGAACAAATTTGATTTCTGCAATGTTCGTTTCAGCAGAGGACACATGCGATACAGCCTAGGCTATACTTTAGTTGGCATATACAATCTCAACAAAACAACAATACTGATGCTGAACAACTCAGAGGTTTACCAAGACATAACATATTACATAACGTTGACTCATAAACTTATCAAACTTAGTTTGACTGAATCACATTCATTTAATTGGAGTACACTTCCACGCAAATGTAAAATTAAGGTTCTATTCATGATCAAATTGATTCTGTGCGCAAGTCTAATTTTTGGTCCGATGATAAGTTGATAAAAGTAACAATTTGTCGAAATAATTATTTTTCTTTCTTCTTTTTGATTTTGAGAGAGAAAATTCAACCAGAATTCCATTTTAAGTGTGTACCTTTGATTGTTTTGACCATGTCATATGGATTTGGAGGATAAATAGAAGGCTGTTTGAGAACAGAATCCAGGAGCATGAGAACGTATCACAGACGATCTCAAATCGTCCACTTTCTACATTCCTGAATATCCGGGCTTCTGTCCTGATGACATCAGACACGACATTATGGCATATTAGTGTATGCATTACAGTAAGCTCCCGTGTATTCATAAAAGGTCGATCGGGATCGATAAAGGGGTTAATGCCTTTGAAGGAAAAACTTGTCGTTTTTAATCTAACTCCAATCTTTGTCTTTCAGCTGATATTTGAAGCTTCCGCTTTGTTCCATTACGGCAGCGATTTGGCAGTAGATGATATCACCATGGCTCCCCATCCCTCATTCGTAAGTCTTGTTCAGTCAAACGACACGTTTTAGAGGTTTCTATGAATAGCAAACACTTGTCATGTTGGTTTGATAAATATATCGCTTTAATGTTAGCCGGGAATGGCAGTGTAACGAAAGCCAACAGATGAAAATGGAATATATTGAGAAAATACGTTTATGTCACTATAAATGATTGAACTATATTATTGCTTGTTATGGGTTCAATATTACTAAATAAAGATTAAGAAATTGTATATATGGAGAAAGATAAGCTAAATAAGTTATTTTCATTTGCATATCATTGATATTACAATTTAAGACAACTAGACATAAATGAACAATATATTATCAATCGAACGTTGCGTGTTAGCCATGACGTTGCGTTTAATAGGACGCCATCTTGCAATTCTAACGTCACTACATATATTGACGCGAAAGGGGCGGGGGATCCTCCAAAACGATCCCATCCCACCCTCTTAAAGGTGGCTGTTCTATTCCTTGAACCATTACTCGCAATATACACATTATGCTTGGTTTTTTTTATTTATTTTTTATTAATCAATTATATATCTTCTCTTTGAGATGGACATATTAAAAAAAAGTAAATATCAGCATTAAACAGCTTTAAGTTGGCGTTCATAATCCGACGGTCTTCATGGAGAATATAGCATCCAGTTGGTATATTTTTTTGATTTCATATTAGCTATAGATATTTACTAAAATCAGTTCAATGAACATCTACTTTGTATAATTGTCGAATTGTTGGCACAGTGAAAACGTTGGAATAGTGTTATTACATGCCAATGAATTCAAATTAATTTCGCTATTCTTAGAGATTATTAAGATCTAGCAAGTAAACAGGAATATTCATAGACTGGAAGACCAACGGGGCTTCCGTCAAGACTCTTCAATTGAAAGGAAGGACCCTCGCTAATTGAACTTCCTGTATACTTTACAGTAATGGCGAATAACACTGAGACTGTACGGAAATCCGTAGGGAACGTACCGCTGCACCAATAATAGTTTTATATATCCACTTAACACTAGCGCTGATTTATGTTTTTTTGTATAAATGGTTCAAATTAAGCATCTATTTATAAATAAAGGTTTTAACCACCACTGGGTATTTTGTGTTGTGTTGGGTAGAATGGCAATTCACGATGTCTGTGAATTACTATTTACACTTACAGATGAAGAATATTCACAGTCTTCTTCTCGATACATTCTGTTGCCTTTCTCTAAACAATGCAAACGTATGTATAAGAAATAGGACAGACCAGCTTACAGATTTTATCGTGAAGCTTTATTGAAATAATTAGCATTAGATTAAATAATAAGATTTCATACTCTTATTAAATTGAAGTGAATGAAATATGGTGATTTTTAGTTTAAAACCGATGTGGAATTTATAAAATATCACTGGATACCTTTCAGACATGTTGTCAGGAAAAGTCGTATGCATTATCCGTATTGACAACTCATAGACATTTGTGTGAAGGTGGAGATATTTCGAAAATTCGGATTATGTTTACGGGCAGCTGGACTGAATTTAATATAATAATGTAATCTACAAGCTAGAAATAAAATAATCCAGGGTTTACGAAACATTCGTTGGTACTTAGAGTGTAACGAAGCATGATAAAACATTCCTTGGTATTGTGTTTTGAAATGGCCACATGTAGATTTTAACGTCCGTCTATGATTGACATATATCAAAGATATAGCAAGCACATTATATTTGTGAGTGACAACCAACAGATAGAGCTGCCAGTCGGTTGCTTGAGATTCCATCAGACACTTGTTTGCTTGGTTTAATTTGGGTTGTCCTTTAAACAGCTTAGGTCATTTAAACCCTGGAGTACTGGTTGACAGGCTTTTGAATGTTTCACAGTCACTAGGGACCTATAACATGTGCCTCTTCATTTACCGATAGATACAAGTCAGCACACTCTGGTCACTCATCTACCTATCTGTATTTTAAACATAGTTTCAACTGAAAATATAAAATGAAATATACACAACACGAAACATTTTTGTCAATGCAAGTTCAATATCTTAACTAGTTAGAGCATGATTGGTATGAGTTGTTGATATATAAGTAGTCCTGTTTCTGCATTTCATCAGTTGGAGTTGATGCCATATTATGTGACACACTTGAAAAGTACACAAAAATCCGAATCCAAAGAACATAACTTACCTAAGACATCCCCGACATAGGAATAGACGCTATCTATTTATGTGTGTGTGTTTGTGTGCAATTTTAAAGAATTTATTACAGATCAAACAAGAATCAGTTGTTATCACACAAGTTATGGAATGTTGTGTTGTCAGCATCCAATTTGTCTGAGATAACCCCTCAGTAAGGCTATACTGAAGGCATGGAAGGAAATATTGATGTTAAGATAATAACTGACAAATGATGTTATGCCCGGGCATTATAGTAGGGGTGCTAGGACGTGCCTATATGTGTGCAATGTATGTACAAATGTGTGCGTCCTTCTTGCAATAGCGCGAAACTGATGCCGACTACGGAGTGTTACCTCAATGGAAAACCACCCGTATCGAATGCACCCAAGACAGTATTCAGGCCGGTCGGATTTTACTGATTACCCTAAATGCTGGACCTGGAGCGGAGGGTAATGAAACAACCACCATTTAAGGGCTTTGGTGTGTTTCAGTCTGTGGACAGAATCCACTGCCTCCCCCACTTTGGCATATGCTCTCCACCTAGGCAAAAAGTGAGGTATTGCTGAGGACCGAGGAAAACAAATTCCAACCTTAAGCGGCACAATTATAAAAATCTAAAATCTTATAATGGGTGCAGCAGATGTATTTTGGTCGCTTTCTTAAAAAGTGCATGAAAGCAAATTCCGATTTCTGCAGGCGGGTTTCACGTTAGTGTCCTCTTACAACACGCGGACGATAACAGCAGGTATATTCTTCTCTCAGTCCCCGACCTGCAGTGAGGCTATCAGACACTGATTGGCTCTGATTTAGACGCTATTTTTGATCTTGGTGAATTAATATATCTTCTTTAAATAAGTGACTTCCATGTAACTTGAGAGTGGAAATTGATTCCTAATCAAGGAAGATGACTCAACAGCCTGTGTAAGCCTTGTGAGGACGTAAAGCCAAAAGATGATGTCATTAGATATAGACATACCTATAAACATATATTGCTTCGCGTAACATTATACTTCTTTAACGATCCCTAAAATGCTCATTAAAACGCAACAGAAAAAGTTTTCGTCAAGAACAAACATGTCGATTTTAGTATTTAGGAAAAATAATGGGACAACCCGGGAACATCGTAGAATCGTGTTGCATCCATTTAGAAAACTACATCCTGACAACTGTGTTCATGAAAGTGCCTTAATTACTTGCGTGGGAGTCGAGTTGTATCCGGGATTGAACGTAATCGGCTAGCACCATCTTCAGTTTTTATTTCATTCTAATTCTCCTAGGTCATTGAGTATTTACATGGTTTGAAAGCCCTACATTGTAAAGTTAAAAAAAGGGCAAGGTTTATACAGCAGATATATGATGTCGTACAGTATATACAATTGTTTGAGTGACATACAATATGCACATCAGATGTTTTTGATTATCTTATCAAAACGCCGTGATGACAATATGCTAGTATGCCCATGTGGAGTAAACCACAAGAACATCCATAATGTTGTTTGTGAGAGACATTTCTACTTCATTTGCTACTTTTTATAGACTTCTCTATATTTTCTCTTCAGGGATGTATTATTACAATCGCCAAACTGCACAATACAGGGGGTCAATGAAGGATATTCAATTATTTGATCAAAAACTTTGACATTTAATTTCTTAATTATCAAGTACAATTACTGAAATATGGAATTGTATTTTTGAATCATTTTATAAATAAATATCAAACCTCAAGACAGCTTTTCTCCGAATGCACTTAATGCCTATTTTTCAGATAGCCATATGACATTTATTCTGAATCCAACAATCGATATTTTACACCAAGGACATTCTCGTGATAACAGTATTCCGTCTTTGCGTATTGCAGAGTTTTCTTCTCTTGAGAGCAGGTATTGATTGTTACGTCATTGGTTTGTGTGAGAAAATTACGTCGTTTTCTCAAAAATTGATTACGTTCCTCTCACAAACAAATGACGTCACAATCAATCCTTGCTCTCAAGAGAAGATAACTCTGCAATACGCAAAGACGGAATACATACTTAAATATATATTAATATCCTATTTAGAGATATATGGCCGATTGTTCTTGACAACGGGAGTTATTTTGAGTGCTGATAAATGACGCAAGACTGCCTTTAAGAAATATAGCAATTGCTCATTGTTTCCTACCTCAACAATAAAATGTTTCTGTTACGAATTGAACAACAAATAAAACATATTTAACAAATGCATAATAAGGCAGACTATATAACCTAATCTTTGATAACAAATCAATTCTAATTCATTAACTTGTGACAGTAGACTAAGATATTTTCCGGTATAACTATCTTACACTGGTAGACATCAACCCATGCTTTTTTGTCGACATTTTCCTCTTATAACATTGTGATATTTGTTCAACTTTGTATGGGTGACTGTAAAGACATGTTTCCTCGATGTCGGTGTATTTTGCCTGGATGTAATGTCATGCCACTCGGTCAAGGAAGTGACATTTCAGTGGATACCACTTAAAAGTATCCATTGAGTGGCCAAGTGGTTAAGGCGTCTGACATTCTGCTACCACTAGCCCTCAATCACTTGGTTGCGGGTTCGAAGCCTACGTGGGGAAGTCGCCAGGTACTGGCCGTAGGTCGGTGGTTTATCTCCAGGAACAACGGCTTTCCTCAACCACCAACATTTGACACGTCCTTAAATGACCATAGCTGTTAAAAGGACGTAAAACACAAACAAACAAACCAAAAACAAAATTTAGTCTTTATTATTTCTCATGAAAGACTTGCAAGGTATGGTATTCTTTTCAGAAGCTTAGTTACAGTTTTCGGCAGTGTAACGGGGATCCCTACGCATATTCATGATGTACACACAATGCACTAATGGATTAATTACTTCTATTTTTCTGTCAAAAAAATATGTTTTGCCCTTTCAAACATATTTATATACACACATCACTACATTTATGGACCAATTTCTTCTATTTCTGTCCGACAGCATTGGCAAATGTTAGTCAACACCAATTACCTGAAAGTAATAATGTGCGTTAATTTTACGTTAAATGAATCATACAGATTGAATAACGTGACTTATTGCATTATTCAATTCCAACATGAAAATAAATGTGCAGTGAACTATTCTGGAAAAGTGCATGAACGTTGCATGAACTAGCTCATTTTACAACTTAATCATAACCTTATCAAAACAATCAAGTGGTGACAGAAATATACGCTATGCTATTTTGTTTTGTACTTTATCTCAAATATCTCGATGTAGACAGCTTTTAAAACATTCCACAAATAGTATGTTATAGCACATTGTTCACACCAGGAGAGGTCTTGTTAAGGCATTACGCATGTGACCCAATTTCTTTCGAATTTGTATAGGCCTCACTATTCAATAAAATCTTTCTGAAATAAAATCTCGGATACAATCTTGTTTCTTTTGTGATCTTAACCCCTTTGCGATCCTCCACGATAAGATGCTTGCGTTGCGTCATTACCGATTTTCCGTGTAAGGAGGATGGCCCTAATAACGCCGTAGAACAACACGACATATTCCTCGACCGACCTCACATCGATCTAAATAAATTGTCTGTGTCTTAAAATACATATGCTGCCAGGATTTATATCAATGGATGGCTATGTGGATTCGTCAACATGGGGAAACCATGTTTCGTCTATTTTAAGGAATTATTTTACTATAAAAGCATTATGAGTCGATCTTAAAAGTGGTGAAATAGACATGGAACATACATATTACCACACAACAATGGCATTGTTGCTGATTCAAACTGGAGTTTCTGTATTACGTAAAACGATTCTTTATCGATTTTGTGGGATTTGGGAATCGTTCAAATAATTGTTGGGTAAATGAACCACACAAGACAGCAGACACATGTTGATACACAAGTTGTGCATTTAATCAACAATGGGATACATCTGTCTGTGATAAAATTCGATTGCTTTGCAATGTCATGTATCTTAGTGTCTGCATTCTGTGACACGTAGCATTTGTGGAAAGGATACAAAGCGAATTTCCATTTTTTTTTTTTATATCTTGGGCTATTCTTCCAACAAAGCTATAATTCAGATATGCATAGACTTTAGATTCTGTCCACGATAGTTGTCTGATTTCGTTTTTAACGTCACCATCTGCAGGAGATAGTACAAATGTAAAACATGTCTATTTCTATTATTGTTAAGTTGGACTCTTTTTAGGTAGAGTAAATATTGATCTGGACGTTATTACTTTTGTAGGTATAAGGTACTTATAAAAAATATATATTTTTAATTACTCGTTGTAACCATAACATGGTAATCCAAATGTGCATTTCCTTACAAAGAACATTCGTTACTACATGTATATATGTGAAACCGTGTACAAAATTGATGAACTTCTTGATGTTTTTATTGTCTTCAATATAAAACATACGATAATTCCACTACATAATGTGCTTAAAACACTGGCAACTGGAATTAAAGTCCCAATATCTTATTGGTTTCATATCGATCGGGCGCTATCGAAAGGAACTGTAATTGGATTCAAGAAAAAGACAACAGCAGAACTGAACACATTACGATATAACACGATATCTACATGTTTTGCAGGTATATTTCACCACAGAAATTTGTCATACTTACGCATTTAATTAATTTTCGAGTTATTAAAAGAACTCTGAATATGATCGAGCAGAGAGTTTGAACATTTTAATAAGTCGTTATTTTTATAAACACTAGTTTAACATACTATTCGCCACCAGGTTATTTAGTGGTGAATACCAATAATTTTGTTAACATCTAGAAAATACTTGTGTTACTATTGTAATTTGTGACTTAAACTTCAAAAAATTGTTATATAAGCTTTAGGGCAAGAACAATCTTGTATCACATTTAAAGTCTTTTGCTGATATTTTATCAGTAAATGGAGTATATACAATATAGCATTTAACATGCGTGTCTTAATTATCCAAAACTATACTTAACATTAATTTCGTTTACCTAACCAACGCTTAAAATCTAGCTATTTATTTGATAAGTATATTTTTGTGTGTTGGGTTAACATATTGCAGCAGAGTGAAATGGCGTCAATTGTTGTTCTGCCTGGATTGTCAAACACATATACGAACTCATTATTGGAAGGTAGACTCCAAATTTTTCTACTAATATCTTGACATTTGCTGTTAGCTTGTATCCGGAAAAGATTTGCAGCGTACGAAGAAATATTGGCAGTCTGAGTCAGCAAGCGACAATAACGATCTACAGCGACAGGTCTTTGCGCTCAGGCAATCTGCATATTGGCGACAACATTGCTGAAGGGATAACCGATAACGTGCACGTTCCCTTATTTGGACTATCTTTTATCGGCTGAAGGACGTGATTATACTGTGGTTATTTTCTAAAAGGTAGATTTGTATGTTATGATTATTCGCTTGAAGGACGGTGATTTGCAGTGGATAGCAAACTCTCATACAATGGTACATGTATAAGCGATACTGCAGTTAATGAAAAAGAATTTATCAATATAATTGTATCTCTATTAATTTTACCTGTGAATAATGTTGGATTTAACACGTCACTAAAATACAATCTCAGAATACTAATACATCGATTAGCACTCCAATATTTATATTACTAGTTGGAGAATTTAGTCCGGTCACTTTCTGCAAGGTTCGAAATCTAAACGTATTGTGACGTCAATTAGTAAGGAAAGATGGCCCTAGTAATGGAGGACAAAGAATCTCTAGAAAAACTTTCCCTGGCTGCTGAGCATGGAAGTACTGAACCGGAAATAAAAAGGTACGTTTCTTGTTTTTATACATTTTTAATGATTAATCATGCACAATAACATCATATATATTCTGTTCTGATTTCTCGTCATTTGTGTGTGTTTTTTATACGACAAATGTGTAAAAAAATAATTTAAAATGCCATGTATAACACACTGATTACAATTTTTTTTTAATCTAAGCTTAAGAAGAGCAATAGGGCCAAAGAGAAAAACAATTATTTCGTGTTTTCGTGTTTATAACTCGAAGTTTCTAGACATTATATTGCAATTTGAGTTATTATTTTTAAAATGCCTGTTGAGATGTTATACTGAATTCTAATTTTGATATAAAATTATCATGTACCTTTTATTGTCCCTTGTCTGGCCCTGTTTCCAATAAAGAACATAACAATATGACCTTAGAATATTTTGTTCTTTTAATTCAAACCAACAACACCTCTCCTAAAACTCACTAGATTGACACCAGGTTCCATATTCTACACATGATGACCAGAAATATTTTGTATTGTTCAACGGGTTTAATTTTCTTTTCATTATTTCCTTCCTCCATGAACCATTACAAACACCATCGTTAAGCTACCTCTTTTGTTCATTTACCATTCTAGTAACATTCATTTATGAAAAAAAAAATGAAAAAAAAATCTTCGAAATGGATACAATGATATTACTTTTTGTCAATCGTTTCAAAAATATTTTCCTTACTAAGTTGTCATCAACTTTCAATGAATTTTATTCATTTAATTTCTTTTTCGTGTTGATCATTGCCATTCCCGCACACCCAACCCTTATTTTAATAGCCCAATGAGTCAGGACAAATTCAAGATTATAAAGAGATGTCGAAAATTGTTTGTCATTTCATTTAAAATTTTGTACATATGAACATGTTAGAATATTTATCTGTAATCTGTGCATTGTCTAAAGGTTTCGGGACTTTCCCATTGTTGTATAATAAAATCTTTTTTATTTCAAATGTTGTCGCGTTCCTTGTCCCAGTAACAATGACCTTTACAAGAAGGTGATTTTAATAACATGAATAATAGCTCCTGGCTTTGACATAGGCTAGTTCCAATTACAATGCACTGTGATTTTCTCCCGTTATAGCTGCAACAACCTTATATATGCAGGGTCATTTCCTGCAACTACTAATTGATTTATTGCATTCACTGCAATCATTGTGGTCATCAATTACATTCTTACGTCTGCATGAGCATGTCATTGTGGACACGACTAGTGTTGCATCTAAATAAAAATCAGGTCGGGTCTAGCAACTATTTATCACAATAAAAATAATGGGTCATGTCAGAGATGAATTCACCTTGGCGACTTGAATAAAATCGATCACACAGAAACATTGGTGTTGGTCATGTAGCCTAGCTATTGTCCTATACGCAATCGGGTGTTAATTGCAATGACGCGTTAAGATTTTGTTAAGTTTTATTGAATGTTTAAACATCACAGAGATGACCTAGCTTCAGGTTATATGTTTTATTGCCAGATATAAAGCAGCATATTTACATGTATGTCAATAATACATTGTATATAGTTAATAAAAATACATCTATATGTCTAATGAAATAAAAGTCTTGTGATTAGTTTTTCTACACGGATTAAGACTTATTTCCAAGTTTTGATATTGACCAAATAAGCGAAAATTTCATACAAATTGTTTGATTTATTTCTATACAAACATCACGGCCAGTACCTGACGACTGAACGACGTAGAACTGTAACCCACGATTCAGTGGCGGACGGCTACTGATCGTAGACGGTCAGACGTCTTTACCTATCCGCCACCGCTACCCTCTCATGCAAATGATTTAAAATGAATACAAAACATTAATTTTGGCATTTAATTTGGAAATGTATATCCAACGCGTCACAAGTGGTCCAATCAGCACGACGTTTCTATTCACATGACTTAACAACGGCAAATTCTATGAATGAGGTAAATACATGTACCTCTACAGAACTGGAATGATAACGTAATTTTAAGCATACTTGCTAAAGCGTAAAAATATGTTCGCCTATCGAGGGAACTTAAAAGAAATACAGCTTTCTTATAAAGCAAGGGTTCTAGCGATAGAACTGATAAAAACGTAAGGCTAGTTTTATGGTCGCTATCGTGAACATATCAAAAGCATGCCCTTTCCTTGTTTGATATGAAGTGAATGTTTTATTACACTAAACATGTGCATTGCTTTCTCATTGTCACCAACTCGGTTCTGGCTTCAAGAAGGTAAATTACTTAGATAAGACCTTTATTTAAACGTGGCAGGTGTCGCTGACAAAGCCAAAAATGTTTACTCTTCTCGAACACCTGGTCTTGATCTTGTTGCACTGATTAATGAGTCTCCATGTAAATCTGTACTTTTACCTATATTTTGCACTAGTTTATCGAGTTTCAGCTACAAAAACGGTTTCTTGACACTTCTGAATTGTCTTTTTTTTTTTTTTTATATATATATATCACATACAGGATAATGGTATATTCAACAGTAACGAAATGTTAGAGCGTTCGTGCTAACAAAATGAG
Organism: Mizuhopecten yessoensis; assembly: GCF_002113885.1. Lineage (NCBI taxonomy): Eukaryota > Metazoa > Mollusca > Bivalvia > Pectinida > Pectinidae > Mizuhopecten > Mizuhopecten yessoensis. The sequence goes on from NW_018407582.1 coordinate 1,042,563, forward strand.
ATAGCATTTTATATGAAAGAAGGGTTATAAATGTAGCAATGAAAATTTAGTGATCGAGTTAACATATTCACATCTAATCCATGCAACTGGCCCTTTATTTTCCTCATATGAATGTTAACTGAATTCGAAAAGGTTATGCATAAATTATGAAGACAATGTCATGAGATGTTACGTATTGACTCATAACACAATTAGTATTTCTATTAAACTCTACACTTTCTTGTTCTGTTGTTCAAGCATTAAATACAACTCTAGTTTGAAAAGCATGTTGAAGAAAATTTGAAAGAAACAAAAGCAGCTTTATCTTTATGTGAGCTCGATGTTGGTTGATGTAAGCTCGTTTTTGCTGGTTTCAGTGTCTGACTTTACAATATCGATCCAGGCCTTGCCTGTGTTCCATATTGCAGTAAGCTATGTTCTATATATAGAAGATGTAATAAACCACATGAAACTACATCTATATCATTTCGGTTTTTTTCAGAGGTAATAATTTCATTTCCTGACATATTGATTGGTGGTAAAATGACACTTATTACATGTGTAGACATCTACAACACTATCATAATGCCAAAAATAATTTTATGTCCTTAAAAATGTCTTTTCCTTTGATATTCCTAACTAACAACACATTAGCCTACCAAGGTTCTATCTGTAGCTATGAGTATCATTAGAACAGTAAATGTTCTATCTGTAGCTCTGGGTATCATTTTCATTTCAGAATATTTATTGTTGAGATCTTAGATACAAAGGTATTGGGCAATGAACGCCATCTCCTTACAGTTATAAACAGTTTGCACACATCATATTGAATTGAAGTAATGATAAAACATGTATATTATGCACATGAATAAGCTTTTTCGTATATATAGTTAATGTGGTTACACCAATTAGCCTTGCTGTTGAAAAACAAACCTAGGTGTTTATGATTAGAAACATTAATAGTTGATGATTCATCAAAATATAGGTTAGGATGGAGTGTCTCAGAGTCAACCCGCCTCGAGAAGAGCAGGGCTACAGTTTTATCTGGATTAAAGATAATTCCCCATTTTCTAGCCCAGATTGAAATTTTCCTTAGATCATCATTTAATATATTACATGTAGCACATTCTTGCCTGTCTCCCTCAATGAGACCATATAAGGAGGTATCATCAGCAAATAGTTTGAAGTTTGAGGCCAATTCATCACCAATATCATTAATATATAGTAAAAACAAAAAAGGAGCAAGGACTGAACTTAAAACCTATCTGTGTCATTCTCTGCTCTTACTCTACCAGGGTGTATTTTCTACATATTCGTTTCCTTTTGAAAATGGATAAAACAAACTATCTTGGTGCTGTAACGACAGGGAATGACTCACTACTTTATAAATGTTTATGTATCATTAGTGTCTCTCTGAATCTATTCTCTCTGAATTTGCACTACATTTTTATTTTATTATATATATTATCCATATGCGGTGATATTCACCCGAACCCCGGTCCACCCAACTCCCACATCCACCTAGATTTTATTTCTATTTGTCATATCAATATTTGTTCGTTAAGGAACAAAACTCATATTCTTGATGCTGAATTTTCCGAATACGATATACTTTGCGTCTCTGAAACTCATCTGGATAATTCAATTCCTGATAGTGCTGTATCTTTGGAAAACTTTGGTAATATTTTTAGAAAGGATAGAGGTAATTATGGTTGCGGAGTTCTGATTTATACTAAACATAATATTAATATTAAACGTAGACCTGACCTTGAGACAGATGATCTTGAATTAATATGGACTGAAGTAACTACCCATAATAAACCTATTCTTCTTGGCTGTATATATAGACCCCTTACTATCTCGTTGGCTACTGGGACAGGCTAGATATTAACCTAAATAATATTATTGATCTGCAAAGGGAAGTAGTCCTGGTAGGTGATATAAATCTCAAGACATGTTACATCTAAATCCAAACTCACATCTACATAGAATTTTGTTGAAATATGGGTTAGAAAACAGTTACTGAACCTACCAGGATTACTTCCCAGACCTCAACATCACTTGACACTATACTAACAAACAACGTTAACATTATTAAAAATACATGTACAATAGTACATCCTCCCTCTTGTAGTGATCACTGTCCAGTTAGCGCTGATCTGAAATTTAAAACTTTAAAGAAACATGCATATAAAAAGACTTTATTATACTTCAAAAGCACTGACTTTGACGGGGCAAATGCGTATCTTAAGTCCATTGACTGGAATCTTTTATTACAAGGTGATATTGAAAATATGAACTCTCTTTTAACTGATAAAACCTAACTGCTATCGACCTATTCGTGCCCCATAAAACAGTAACTATAAGACCTAATGATAAAATTTGGATGACTAATGGTATCAGACTCAAAATTAGACATAGAAATCGCCAGCATTCCAAAGCTAAGCTACATAATACTCCATCTTCTTGGGCAAAATTTAGATCTATTCGGAATGAAGTTATATCCTTAGTCGGGGAAGCTAAAGAAAAATATTTATCTAAACTTCAATCTTCTTTAATTGATAAAACCATACCCCCGGGAAATGGGGGCGTATTGCAAAATCGGTTATGAATCTCAAAAACAAAAACGAAAATGAATCTCCATTGATTATCAGCGGCGAACTGAAAATCCACCCCATAGATAAGGCGGAATCTTTTAACGATTATTTTACTTCGATTTCCGTAACTAAAAAGAATGCTGACGATTTACCTCCTGACTGCCACCGACCCCGACATAACATTTCAACAATAGACATAACCGAACAGGACATTTTTGATCAGCTCGATCTACTCAATACTAATAAACCTTCAGGCCCTGATAGTATCCCTCCAAAATTCATAAAAGGGGTTTCCCAATCTCTTTTGAAACCACTCCATCTCTTCAACAAATCTAATTCTACCGGAAAGCTACCAAATAGATGGAAAAATGCTCATGTTACCCCAATTTATAAGGGCAAGGGAGATAAAAGTGATCCATCCAACTATAGACCAATATCTGTTACCCCTATATTTAGCAAGCTATTTGAAAAAAATGTNTAAAATTTGGATGACTAATGGTATCAGACTCAAAATTAGACAAAGAAATCGCCAGCATTCCAAAGCTAAGCTACATAATACTCCATCTTCCTGGGCAAAATTTAGATCTATTCGGAATGAAGTTATATCCTTAGTCCGGGAAGCTAAAGAAAAATATTTATCTAAACTTCAATCTTCTTTAATTGATAAAACCATACCCCCCGGAAAATGGTGGCGTATTGCAAAATCGGTTATGAATCTCAAAAACAAAAACGAAAATGACTCTCCATTGATTATCAACGGCGAACTGAAAATCCACCCCATAGATAAGGCGGAATCTTTTAACGATTATTTCACTTCGATTTCCGTAACTGAAAAGAATGCTGACGATTTACCTCCTGATTGCCCCCGACCCCGACATAGCTTCTCAACAATAGACATAACCGAACAGGACATTCTTGATCAGCTCGATCTACTCAATACTAATAAACCTTCAGGCCCTGATAGTATCCCTCCAAAATTCATAAAAGGGGTTTCCCAATCTCTTGTGAAACCACTCCATCTCTTATTCAACAAATCTCTTTCTACTGGAAAGCTACCAAATAGATGGAAAAATGCTCATGTTACCCCAATTTATAAGGGCAAGGGAGATAAAAGTGATCCATCCAACTATAGACCAATATCTGTTACCCCTATATTTAGCAAGCTATTTGAAAAAAATGTTTTTAAGTATATGTTCAATTACCTCTCAAGATATAACATTATTTCTAAGAATCAGTCAGGCTTTTTACCTAAGGATTCCACAGTGTATCAGCTATTAATTATATACGATGAAATTGTAAAACATTTAGACAAAGGCAAAGAGGCCAGAATGATTTTCTGTGATATTAGCAAAGCCTTTGACAGAGTTTGGCATGACGGTCTAATTTATAAACTAAAAAAATATGGTATATGTAATAATATGTTAGAATGGTTTACATCATACCTTCATGATAGGCAACAGAGAGTGGTCATAGATGGGTATAAGTCTAACTGGAAAACATTACAGGCAGGGGTACCCCAAGGTTCAGTCCTTGGTCCTTTTTTGTTTTTACTATATATTAATGATATTGGTGATGAATTGGCCTCAAACTTCAAACTATTTGCTGATGATACCTCCTTATATGGTCTCATTGAGGGAGACAGGCAAGAATGTGCTAATATATTAAATGATGATCTGAGGAAAATTTCAATCTGGGCTAGAACATGGGGAATTATCTTTAATCCAGATAAAACTGTAGCCCTGCTCTTCTCGAGGCGGGTTGACTCTGAGACACTGCATCCTAACCTATATTTTGATGAATCATCAATTATTAATGTTTCTAATCATAAACACCTAGGTTTGTTTTTCAACAGCAAGGCTAATTGGTCTAACCACATAAACTATATATACGAAAAAGCTTATAAAATAATTAATATACTTAGAATGTTGAAATACAAAATTGATAGAAAATCACTCGAAACTATATATATCACATTTATACGTCCAATTCTAAAATATGCAAATATTATATGGGCAAACTACACGCAGAATGAATGCAGTGTCTTGGAGTCTATCCAACTAGAAGCAGCACGTATTATTTCAGGGTTAAGACGTGGAACAAGTCATGCTATCTTATATAGAGAATCTGGTTTTATAACACTTAATAGAAGAAGACATTTGCATCAAAATATTACTTTGTATAGAATATATAATAGGAAATGTCCCTCTCATGTCTATGATATAATTCAACCGTACATTAATGATAATACTGACAATTATCATCTTCGCCACAATAGAATTTTTGATATTCCTCTACCAAGAACTCTGTTATATAATGCCAGTTTTTTCCCGAAACTGATGTCTGAATGGAATAATCCAACTTGCCTGTATCCCACAATGACATCCATTGGATCTATAAAAAGAGATTTTTTACACTCAGATGAAATGGATTATCAACCCCAATGTACTGATTTTTTTAAAATAAAATGATGATCGAAAATTTATTATCACCTTACGTCAACTTAAAAACTGTGCCAGTAACCTGAATTCAGATCTATTTGAATCTCACCTAATTGATACCCCTGCCTGCTTATGTAGTTCTCCTGTTGAGGATTGTGATCACTTCTTCTACCACTGTACTCTGTATACTAATCAAAGGCAAATTCTTCTGAACTCCATTTCTGCTCTTAATGACATTATTCCATTAAATACTCAGGCTTTTCTTTATGGATGTCGAAGACTCGATATCAATATGAATATAAGTATCTTGGAGATGGTTCAGAGATTCGTTAAAGATACAAGACACTTTAACTAGATTACACTTACTTGTTTAGCACATGACTTTGCTGTATGGAATGATACCAGTACATAATTGTACTATGTGCTGTCCACCAGCATAATTTCAATTGCCATTTTTTGTAAAATCTAGTTTTTGTACAACAATTACCAAAACAAATTAATAATGACATGCAAATATCAATATTCATGTACATAATATACATGTTTTATCATTACTTCAATTTAATATGATGTGTGTAAACTGTTTATACCTGTGAGGTGAGGGCGCTCATAGGCTTTGCCTGTTGCCCAATTCCTTTGTATCTAAGATCTGAACAATAAATATTCTGAAATAAAGATCATGGAATAGACACACCATTTTCAACAAGCGTTGTCTAAGCATAGGAATGTTCTTGATTGAAGTGTTATGCCAATCAATTGATTAATTAACTCGGTTTTCCTTCAGGAAAGACTTCAATCTCCACTGACGACGTTTACCGGTTGTCGTCTGGGCCTCATTTTCAACTGTGAAATTTAAATTCGATGCTTGTTCGCTCTGTTGTTATCGTTAATGATATCATGATCGGTGACACATGTATTACATGATACACTGTCTCTCCCTACTGAACAGAAATGTCTGTACTTTCGGTCTGAAAATGTATCTCACTCGTTACCTCGGTGAATAAACTTGGTGTTTATAAACCGGAAGGTACACATTTGTCTACCGCAGTGTAGTTTATGGTGAAGTTAAGTATATTTATTTATGATACTAATTGACCTTTTAGAGCATTTACGTTTTTTAATAAAACTGTTAAATAAACTTTAACATAAACAAACCTAATTTACACAGTAAACATATTTGTCTTTGGTTTTTATTCTTTTGGTTAATAAGGAAAATGGGATAGAAGGGAGACCGTTTCCCCATCCAGAGGTTTGCAAAGATAAGTGTACTATCTAGGAGGTGATTCTAGTCTGTCTTACCTTGGTAGAAATAGCCGTCCCTTCTCTATCGCACCCTTACGGTTTGGGGAAAACGATCATATTAATCCTTACCACATCAAATTTTGCGTTAATTTTTTAAAAATATATTTCCTTTTATTTTGATGAAATCTGCCCCCCCCCAACCCCCCCCCCCCTTTTCGACTTCTCGATATCTAATTTTGTGCTCGTGTTATTCCGAAATTCACCAGGAGAACAGGACTTGTTTAGTATGCATGAATGGATTAGACATCCCCATCAGCAAGTTACGTTTCTCAACTAAAAAGGACAAGTTTGAATAAACTTATTTGCAAATGACACAATCGATGCATAGAATTACGTTAAAGTTAATCATTAATGAATAAATTAATACTGATAACGTTTTCTCAGCAGCAAAGAACAGCGAGAGGCACGCTGACGGAAAAGATAGAGGAAAAGATAGAAGACGAGTAAAAATATCGGGAAGCTCAATTTTAAGAAAAACTGTTCTAACGATTATGTCTGCTATATTGGTATAAGACTTCTATTAATTTAAACCAACATAACAGTAATATGTAAAATGATTAGAAAAAGCATCATACTCATCCTTCTATAGTTTTGAATTGGAGAGACTATTTCCTAATTAAGAAAAAAAAATCAAGAGAATAGCGACGTGTAATCGAAATCATCCAACAAACAAAGAAATGTTCAACTATGGCAACAAATTAACAAAAGAAATATTTACATGGAGACCATTAACATTACAATGAGAATAAGACCAGGTGTTCCGGTAAGGAAGTCGTCTTCTGCAATATAAACGACACCAGTCAAGTGAATCATTGATACTTCGATAGGTGACAACAAAACCACAAGGCACACTAATGAAATAATTAAAACATTGACCTTTATACCACACAAAAAAATATCATATTTCCCTCTGATTTCATGATGGCCATAAACCTTGTTTATAGTCTTTGTCAACCTGTATCTTTGGACACCCTGTGTTTTAAGTTTGTTTGTCAGCATTAGTCATCAATAGTTACGGGAGTTAAGTTATTCGACGCAAGCCGAATACCGATTCTTAGAGGATGCAGGAATGTTACTATCAAGCACGGGAAAGATAACGATTAGAAAATCGAAACCGTCCCGCTTATCGTACAGCTTGCTTAGAAGTATGCATTCCCTGGTGGTAGGAGGAATCATAACATAGAAAAAGATATTAAGAATGATAAGACATCTCAATTTAGCGAGAATCGGGCGAGCTAAAATAAACAATTTGTGACGAGCTTCATAAATTTCATATGAAATGAAAATGAGTATAAGATCCTGTTTATCACATACATGTAATCAAGATTTGTGTCATTTATTCGTGTAAAACAACAGTATTCATGCCACCTTGAAATGTAAGAAGCCGCCATTTTGACTCCAGTGTGTACGTCTGTGACGTCATGTACTTGTCGTAGGCGTGAAGTCACAATTGAAACATACAGCCAATCACAGGGCTGATAGGTCATATTACATGGGTTAATAAGCAAACAAATATGAAATGGGTAAATTCACTGGATAACGCAGAACATCATGTGATAAAAAATAAAACACTCTTGAGTTGTATATCAGTTATAATATCCTACTCAATCCTTATAATGTTATATATGCACATGTTTGTTCCACCTTCTTTTTGTAAATATAGTTGTGCGAATATTAATGATTTAAAATTGAACTGAAATTATAATATATATTTGTCTTTATTATACTTTCGAGATAAATTTTGCCCTATATAAACATCAATACAAGTATGCTTATTTACTTTGGCGTTTCAAATTCTGTAATATAGGTGTCAAAGAGTCATTGAATATTGACATGCTGCAAGGTGAAACAGACTAGTAATGACATTGGACTTCCGGTGATGTTTTTATTCTTCCTACAGGTATAGCTCATCCGTGTACCAGGTCGCATTTAGTCTCGTGGTGATCGTTATTGTCTAAAGTGGTGCATGTTTGGCGCTCAAGGCGTCAATTAAACCAAAGTAGACTAAATAGTGCAAGATAGCTCTATGTTTTTGATAAACACTTATACAGAAATGGAAAGGAAATTCCGAAAGCTGACCTCTTTTGCTGCGTGATCTTGTTTACTTAGAGATTCATAATCAGTAATATAATTACCAAATGGCGTCCTTTAATATCGCCAAGTCAAGGTCTCACCACCGGAGAAACATCTTGACGGAGAGAACTTACTTCCCTTCGGTGCTTATAGCCATCATAACATTGTGTACCATACCACCACGAGAAGTTCGGAGAACTGGCGAGCGTCAGCATCAATATAGAAAATTAAGGTCAACCGTGACATCGACCTCATGAGGTGTTTAACCTTAATGGCTTGTGTCAAATGTCAATTTGGTTTTCAGTAGGGGCAAAGTTAAAATGTACATTGTACCATTTTGGGTATATATATATTTTTTAAAGTCTCATTCTCTTTGATGTCTAGGATCTAAATATTTGACGAATGTTAAATGTATATCACAATGGCGTCATAATAATAAAAAAACATTGACAACCAACACACAGAATTGTAACAGCAACGTTATTTTGTTTAAAATTATTAAACACGTTGAAAGTAAAAATAAATGTTTTCGAATGTTACATTTAATTTAATAACTTTTAATGTTCACCTGCTAAGTAATATTTACTCGTAAAATGTATTGTATTTCAAATATGATCTTCTGGTCGTTAATACTTCATTTTAATGTTAAGGGGTTGCATTTAAATGTTGGTAAAAGAAATCGTTGTTAATTTTGTATACCCATTTAAATTAACAACCTGTGGAACTTTTAAGTGCTTCAACGAGAGCTCATACACCTTAGGTCTATACAGCTTACAAATAAAAGCCCTTTCGGCATCAGTTCGAAGAAGAATGTGAGGGAGGAAATTGTGCGTTTTCATGAAAGACGTTTCGTTGTCTAGTCCTACCAGTGCCTTGGACGAACTATTGGAGTGATTCACGCCTGTCTTAAATAACACGCCACGACTCGGTGACTATGAGTCACGACACTGGCGCTTTTAAAGTACATATTTGTATGTATGTGATGATATTGGATATGTCACTGACCTAACACACAAAGTCATTAATGTCACATTACATGAGATTACGAAACCGCGTGAAGCTCTTAATTATCCCACATACCGCCTGTGTTAGTAATTCACACAATTCGAAACCAAGCCGGCCCAAATGTGTTATGTTCATGTCCACGTCAATAACTTGTCTTGTACAACATTAAAAGGGTAAGACCGCTGACAAAGCCTGATTTGTTATATAATCGTGTTTTTTTAAGAAGTTGAAAGGTCAATTGGACAAGGGAGGCAATCTATCAGATAATGGAGAATACTCTCCCTTGGCTAGTTCTTTAATGGTGTGTGTTCTACAANTATTATATTAGCGTGTCCGTCTTGAATGTTCGTTGCAAATGAAACATATCGGCTTAAAAAAAATCTGGGGAGAACCCTGAAAATACACATTTCTTTCCTTCTTTTTTCATTTTTATTTTATCTTATCTTTATTATGAGGTGTAGGATACGCAAGCACATTATCGTACATGTACATTTTGGTATCCAAGGGTTTGGAATCGGAAGTTCCATCCCAGTTGCCATATCGGCCCTCCCAGAAGTGTGCGTTTCAGACCCTGTACTACTATTATTCTTAAATTATGCTATATTAATATAGAAATCATATCTAAAAGAAACATGCATTACCTTTTTTTATTTATTTGTTTCAGAAAAGTGATTTGCAATTACAATTTAATAAACCCGAAAAAAGGGGAAAATGTGCTTCTTGTTGACGTTTAGGTTTTAAAACCACAAGCGTAGGAAATAATTAGCTCGCACGCGACTCATGAGGTGATCCGTGAGATACGGTTTAGGGAATTTTCAATTTATAGGAACATCAATGAGTTCCCAGAACAATAATCGGTTTCTGATTTTGGTTTACATTTCTTGCCACATTGTTTTGACTTCTCTGGTCGACATGCAGCTAGTAAACATGTTTTCGTCTTAGTTTCAATATCGAGATCATGTTTCATGAAAGCTGAATTTATTAGTTTTGTATTTAAATTTGAAGAACTCAGAAGATCTTTGATCAATTTTGAACATCCTTGAACAAATCTGAAAACTATTCTCTGTCAGAGAACTTATTTCTTCCACTGTAAGTACTGTATCACCATACCACAAACTAATATCAAAGACTTCCTGTGTTCCCTTCTTATATGAGATATTTATTTTTCGACAAAAAAAAAAAAAAAAAAAAAATAGCAAACAGCGATCTAAATATAGAGCTATGAACTATTTTGGAGCATATTTTTGTGAAAAACATAACAAGATCAAGATAAATATGCGGAAGATGTAATCGGGAGAATAATAATAGTTCTGTGTTGACAATGCCTTTACTTATTTCGGCGGCAAGATTTTTCAGCAATCTATGCATTCAAAAGGAACAGATTGTCATTATATTGGCCGATTTTTTGTTGTTTTCAAATGAGGCTATGTTCAAAGATGAGCTTTTCAGGACGTGTCACAAAGACTATGCCAAGTCCTTCAATTTTGATTCAAAGATACAGATGGTACGCTGTTTTTAATAAACAAGACAGTTATTGCCGACGTCGATTGCATGTATCCACCTGAACTTAAAGTAAAGAATCCTACACACTCCTCTATCAGCCACTTACCTCAATCTTTTCTAACAATTCTACGTTCACAGTCAGCTGACTACGAAGAGGTTTTTTCTTCACATTTTGGTATTTCTGTGTTGTTTGTCTTAAGAGATGCTAAGCAGTGTTATTATATTATTATATATATGTGTTATGTAATATGTCTTAATAGTATTGTTATTCTGTATATTTTTCAATTTCAGTTCTCGCGAGAGGTTGTCAGAAATGATGAAGAGTAACCTTATTCAATATGGTATAATATCATTGGTGGTTCTCGACAGTGTCATCGTCATCCTCGAGTTCCTCATCGACCTTGAAATGATACATAGTAAGAGTTCTTGTTCTGAAAATGATGTGTACCGTGTACCCGCATGGACAATGATACCCCAGTTGTGTCATGCGATGTGTAAAAATGCCGAAAAGAAAGCAATTATTCAATTCACGATTGAAGAAAACACAAAATCTTCATTATTCCATTATAAATCCTTTTTGCACGAAAATCTCATTAATCGCGTACTAAGTACCAATAACTTGCACCTTATATGATGAACTACTGTTATTTGTATATATTTCTTATTTTGTTGAATGTCGTGTTGTTTTTCCCGGTTGGTAATGGATTGAATACGTGGTTGCTTGTATGTTTGACAATATTCTTGCACGGCCTTTTTCTATGTTCTGTCCCGGCATTACATAATTTTTATATGTACTGAACTTTACCGTGCAAGAGTAGGTCGATTTATGTCTCTATCCTTAAAATACTTTAACTTACAATCACCAAATTTGCTTCTTCTTCTTCTTGGTATAATAGTTGGCATATAGTTGTATATAGAAACCGGATGGGAAAACTTATGTTAAGTGAAAGAAGGAAAAAACATAAATTGACACAATTTTTAAAATGTTTCATCGTCTCACTCCTAATTATCTTTCCAAGCTTGTACCTCCTAGCATGTCTGAAAAAGTGCATAAAAAACTGAGTCTGGTATACAAATTGTACAGAGATATACTTGTTGCCACTGATGTTCTCGAGTTCTGCAAATTTGCACTGATAGGATTCCATACTGCTTCAGGAAAACATATTTACATGTCTTCAGTGACAGTAATTGTTTTAGGGAAGTAGATTTATATCTATTTTTTGTAATGGTTATGTTGTATGCGTAATGCCTTGTAAAATCAATGGCATTTATTCATTTTTATTATGGATAGCGCAGTAATGGTAGCTTTTGCTGACAAAACTAAATGCGTTGGCGATTCAAAACAGAAGGTCAATGTTATCACAACATTGGCGATGCAACGTGATTTTGTCGCTCAAATGTTTCCTGGTAGAGGATTGCAGGCCTGTTCGTGAGGTCATCTACATAGAAATAATATTATGATCGACAACATGAAATAGTATTTACAACGTAAAATTGCTGTTTTTCATTATATCTGTAAATTCTTCATTTTCGGAAATTCCTCGAAATCAATTTATCTTAGTGGTGTTCCTGGAACGCAATGGCATAAAGCAGAATATATACCCTATTATGTGGTTGAATGAAACATCTGTTTAAAAACAGACAAATCAGAATCCTCATTTTTATTTAATTGTATAACAAACGTGTAAAGTGTCCTATTTCATCTTAAGAAAATGACTAAGGCACGTAATAACTCGACTCAATATCGCGTGCATCTCATAAAGAAAATGCCCCTTTTATACTTCACATGAGTAAGGAATTACGTGTGTTTGTATAATCTTAATAGATTTTCCGTTCCTTTTGGATCAGTTTTCCCTTCGACTCATTGTAAGGCCGCAATTAAAGTAAGCTGAGAATAAACTATCGGTGTGGTATTCTGGTTTCTTACCTCATCAGTAAAATCTCCTTTTGTCATCCGATGATGCATGGTATGCGATATACTATATCAATAATGGTCATCAGGCAGATCATGTCCTACGTGTAACATAGGTAGCCCCAGTGAAAGACCGGGCAACGATTTATGCTAAATATATTCTTGGTTGTCAAGGAACTATGGAACATGTCAGACCTAACACTCTCGTCACCAAGGAACTATAGAACAGGTCAGACCTAACACTCTCCTCACCAAGGAACTATAGAACAGGTCAGACCTAACACTCTCGTCACTATATTTTGTTTCTATTTTAACACAGACAAAAATCAGTTTGTGAAATGAAAGTGCTTGACAGAGATTCGGTTTGAGGTAGTAAATCACATATGCTATAATGGTATCCTATTACATGTATAATATAATACGTTATATTGTTTGATCTTTGATTTGTATACCAAAATAAGAATGATGAATATCAATTACAAGCATAATTATGATCCGATTAAAATCATATATTTCTTTTCTTATTTTCATCGGCTTAACTTCGTGCAAGTTCGTGGAAAGAAAAAGCCTGCTTTACGCCAATTCATGGCATACATGTAACAGCAGACTAATGTGGGGCCAACCTGCAGAATCGGGGATTTTTTCGGTGTGGTCTGCTTAGACAATGAAGCGACCAAAGTTGATCTGCTGTACCATTGCAATACCTTGGATCTCCTTCTTTCGTGGGCGGTTCTTAGAGCACCTGTCTTCGTTTGGCCTTTACTGTTGCAAGGACGTTAAACCCAAAACAAACAGACATATCGATTGACAATGTATGACCAATTTGTACCGATCTTACCAATTTATTAGTTCATTAATCATTTTATCAGACATTCTAAACCGGCATATAAATTATTTAGACATGCTACAATGTAAGTTCATATATTCGCTACACAGTGTCTTAAATATTATACAATTACATCGTATTCATTTTAGTATTGTAGTTAATATATATATATATATATGTCCTTTTTTGCAGTTCCCGAGAACGATGTCAGTAGCTCGCACACTTCCATGCTAAACAGCAGTCTGAATCACACCGTGGGACAGTATACAGAACTGATGACCACGTCTCACCCTATAGGAGCGGACCACTCTGTTACTCATCTGGAATCAGACCATAGGTCTCACGGAGCGGTAGTTAGTCAGGACAACCATGTAGAAACAGAACATAATGTGACGTATATCAGTCATAATCATACGTCATCAGCGCACGCTCATCACCATACCAACAAGGAACTTGCTGAACACATCCTTCATTATGCTAGTCTTACGATACTCTCAATATTTGTCGTCGAGGTACGTATCTGGCATATATTGAAAATTAACTTCTCATTTTACATATAAAACTATCTTTATACTTACCAATCGTATGCAATTTAACACGAAAGCCATTATTTCTAACATATTGCAAAACGTCACTCTTCTTGTCCGAATCTGAAAATTAAAAATTTTGTCCATCCAACAATTTAGAACGTACCATATTTTTCAATTTTTTTTTTATCATGGGGGATTATTACGATTGTATGATAAATTTATGAAAACTATCTGTACCACCAACCCAATAAGTAGAAATATTTAAGTAAGCCGTAATACTTTTTCAGAGTGCAATATTTTCTTTTAGCTTCCAACTTTATTACAGCTGGTAAATTCTTCAGAATCTTAAAGGACTTCAGAATAGAAGGATAATTAAAATAGAGAAGTTATTTGTGATAGAAGGCTGAGATTATGGTCAGCTCAAAGTTCATCATTACTTTAATCCCTATATACACGTATAATGGTGGCATTCTGTATCATTGAAAGATGTGTAAGTTATTCCGAATCGTTTTTATAAAGATGTGAATACAAAGGGGCATAACGGTTACATAGTTTTTGGTAGTATAGTGTTTATGTAGTGTCTCAATTTAACCTTGAATCGGAAGGACATTAACAATATACATCAATAAATGTGTAGGGGTGCATTTCAAACCAAATCATATTAGCAAATAATTCAGGCAATCAGTTAAAAATACAACGTATACAATAAAATGTTAACATAGTTTTATTATCTATCAATATTAATATATAAATATTCCGATTCTCGCTATGAGGATGTGACCGTACTTGAATTCAACCTAGAGTTGGTAGCGGATATAGTAGAAGGGGAAATAAATACTGCATTTAAGTAATCTGCATGATAATAGACGTATGCATCATGTCCTAACCCCTAGATAATTGGAAAAGATTTTTGAGTGTACCTCGTATTGTGCAGTAAAATGTGTACCCTTCCAACTTAGCTAGTTTCAAATGCAGATTTTTGCAATTATGACCTTGTGTTTACGATCATTCCGTTTCATATTATCGGATCAAAATTCAGTTTCGATTTTATTCATAAGTGTTTACGCTGTGGTATTGTGTTAACTTCCATTTTCTTCCTGCAGGTGGTAGCCAAAATATATGCTGAGGGAACACATCTACTAAAGCATAAGGCAGAGGTAGGAAAGCTGAACTTACGAGGATATACTTTCCATTTGTTCCTTGCATCAGTCACATTATTCTCAATATTGCTAATGAATGCTGTAGGTTTGTCGTGAAATATATCTGATTTAAACCATTTTGCAACTACACATAACTTACATTTGATCTAGAATTTCATCAACATGATTGAGAGCCCATTAAGGCACGGACGTCTAGTGGTAGGACGCCGGGCTCGTGACCGAAGGGTTGTGGGTTTGAGTCACGTCACGGCACCGTGTTGTATCTTTCGCCAAGATACGTTACTCCGCTTGTTCCAGTCTACTCAGCTGTAAATGAGTACAGGGTTGGGCAGTGCTAGAATTGCTGAATGCTAGCCTTGAGCGCCGAAATGGCAGCACCGGCTGTATGTCTCCCAGGGAATTGAGAACGATATTGGCTGGTTGCGAAGGCCCTATCACCACAGCTTATAAATTGCTTAGTAAACTGCTTTAAGACGACCTACGAACTAGGTTGTGATAAAGCGGTATATACGAACTTCGAATTATTATTACTATTATTATTAAGTTAATTGTGGTTTTTGTTTTGCAGGTGTTTGACGCCATAGTTGTTTTGGTTTCCTTCACTTTGGATATTATATTCATATTTGTAAACGTTACTGATGCAGCAAAGGATGCTGCTGGCCTCATGGTAATACTGCGGCTGTGGAGAATCACCAGGATCATCAATGGTAATCTACTCTAAATAATCATCAGATATACAATACAATTTCGTTGTACTGCCACTATTTGTCCAGAACAAAATGAAAGTGGTTGGCAATAAATTGAGGGACACATATCATGAAATTCTTAAGAAAAGAGAAAAAGGGACCGTGGAAAATAAAGGAAATACGCGAGATGGCAAACCAAACGAATGGCATTATATCGAAGTTTTACTAAAACAATTATTTTAAAAAGGAAGATACGCTGAGATAATAGGAGTTACCGTATTCACACACGTTAATGCATATAATATATATAGGATTTATCCACTAACTACTTTAGCATTCTTCACCCCTGACGATTTGGAAAATCTGTTTGGAGCTGGATTTTTTTTCTTTTTGATTAACCACTTATGGATAACAACCTGGAAATGTCATCGTTAGTCAATCTTTGAATTGTGACGTCACCTAAGAAAGCTTTGCGCCATCATCTTCAATTTTGATTTGTGATTGATTGCATCAGTTTTCCCGTTTAGAGACAGAAATCATGCATTTACAAGGAACACATATTTTACGATATAATGTGAACGTTATGGAGGAAAAGTCCCAAAATTGATCTATTTTCATGTTTATCTATCTTTCGATAGTTATAAATTGTAAAATACGCTCAGTTAACCTCGTTTAACATTGTTATTGGGTCGAGTTAGATACGCACTGAAACAACCCACCGATAGTTGGGGAACCGCCATGTTCTGCATCTACTTCGAATCACCCGTATCATCACGAACAAAAAGTATTAAGTTTTTTTACAATATTTTTCATTGCAACGAAAGTAGTCAGTGTTTAAATTCAACATTATGTCGCTCATTAAGACATCTTAATTCATTGAATATTAAAAAAAAATTTGTGTGTGCCACTTTTCCTCAAAATGCAATTGAAATAAATATTTATTGGAAGAACTTACATTATTATCAGAAATATAAGGCACATTTGTCTCGGACAAAGATAATGTCTTTAAACTGGTCGTGCCTAAGTAGTGTTCTAGATACCCTAGTTCGAAAAGAAATACGTGTTGTAATATGTTTTATCAATCGTTCATGCTCCTGTGATATCATTTTAATTTATTAAAAATAAAACGGATGTTTAACACATAAATCTAGTTAGGAGAACCTACACATATGTCATCCTTTTTGTCGTTTATCGCTAGTAAGCATATCCCTGACTATACGTAATAACTTAGAACAAATATTTTGGATATATCTAAAAGTGTATAATGTCTATTGTCATTGCCAATATGTAGATACCATCCCTGCCCGGAAAAGATATACAAATTATGTTACAATAGATATACAATCGAAACATTTTGTAACAGCATAACTCGTGGTTGGTCAGAAGGTACAATGAGTATGCAGTCGGGTGGCGTAGTACGTAGCGCACTCGTCTTTCATTTAGACAGCCATGGTTTCATTCCCCAGTAGGACGTAAAAAGGTGCCGTGCAGCCTGTCCGACAACGTAGTTTTTCTCCGGGGACTCTGTGTTCTTCCCACATTAAGACCCCATACCTCTATCGAACAGGCCAACACGAGTGATTGATATGATTTTAAACAACTTATTTCACGATTGTTGTGACAAATATCAAGTTTAATTTGTCACTCGTGATTCAACAGTAAAACGGTTGTTTAATTGTTATTGATGTTTTATTTTTATTTTAAGGAGTAATAATTTCGGTCAAAATGGACGCAGATAAGAAAATTGAAGAACAGAAAGTAGCACGTAGCAGAGCAGAAGAGGAAGTAGAAAAACTCAAAAACCAAGTTTCTTCCTTAGAGGTAAACAAATAATTTATCATTTGAAACTGGAAACGCAACAACTTAATACGTGATGAATGTAAATGATGTATGTCTGTTCATGTCTTTCAAATCCCCATTTTGGGCACGTCCTTGAACGACCCTAGCTGTTGATAGGACGTCAAACCCTATGCAACAACCCATTGCGGACTGACAATGCAAAGCAAACTACGAACGACTATTTCTAAAACATAAATCCTTCACCGAGACGCCACTTGGTAAAGGTTTATCACGGCTATATTTGTCGATCAACAACAATTGTGTTGGTTATCAATCAGTTGGATATAAAACGCCCCAAGCGTTATGTGTATTTGCAGTAATGATGCGTCCACCTTCATCTTAGAGGATGAGTATTGGTGTAAGAAATAAGGATATGGAAAGCCTGCCGAAAGGTTATTACATGTACCTGTACATTGTAACTTACATTTTAACATAAATATGGACGCTCCGAATATGACCGCTGATTATATGTTGAGTTTTGCCGGTACCAGGAATATCATTATATTTCTTATACCACTGTAAAGCTGAACATGCTAAGAAACAATCTTCGACTACAGAAGAAATATACTGTTTAATTTTACATGAATTAAGTCTTTTTGAAATTCCAATAACAGATAATAAACCAAATTTTGTATAACAGAAAAAATGAATAAAAAGCATCATGACATAGTTGGCACCAGAGTTAATCATTATACGTATTTTAATATTTCCCTAACCAGATATCTGAGAAAATGTAGTATTCTTCTAAATCTACATATGATTAACCATATTACAAAAGGTTTATTGATATCTTACCTCATCAGAATTGCCAATAGAGTTTGATAAGCAGTTGTGACTCCCGAGTTTTAAAGGACACGTCTGCTTAACTTATGTTTTTACTTTCCAAAATTTCAGGGACAATCTATTAGCTTCTGGAAGGTTTAATGACAAGGGTAGTCCTGGTCATGTACTGTAGCTTACACGTACAAATTCGGGGAGTCAAATCAAATGAAATCGCAATTGTAATTTAAAAACAGACGAATTTGTCTATTCTTAAAATATCATTGACAAAAACGTCAAAAAAGAGCGTAAAACGTGATAACCCAATGATTTTATTCAAGGGAAATAACTCTTACACAAATTTCAACTAAAATTGTCAAAGGAGAATTTCATTTATTCTTATTTTTCTATGTTATTAGGCAGAACTTGAAAGGCTACAAGAACACCTGAGACTGATAGAAGAAGGTAAAGCTTGTCCGGATTTAGATGAAAGTGTAAAGGAGTAGCAGACATTTATCAAATAGATAAATCAGCTTGTATTGCAATGTATTGAGGAATAGCATATCAAGTTCCAGTGAGGATTCGAAATTCGCGTGTTTTTATGGAGATTATATTTTGACGTACGTACATATGTACTAAGAACATAGAATTTCAGCGAGGGAAAAATCTTATTGGAGATTTTAGGTTGTATCAATTAAGATATGAAGCTTCATAAATGAGTATTACGAAATACAAAAGCCAAGGACAGGAATGCGGAAAAAAACCCAAATGAGCATAGTAAAGTCTTGGTTGTGTTGGTCTATATTCAGTGATTTTAAACGTGATCTTACTTTTATTGAAGAGCATATAACATAACGGTTTTGTGAGTTCAACTTAGTCCTGTAGTATATGTAGTTATGTAAAATGTGAAGTAGGAAATTGGCAAGAACACATCATATGAATATTACGGCTGTTTCTACCTTCGTACACACATTGGTCTATCTAAAAATACTATATTTTCTATATTAATCTCCGTAAATTACTAGGTGGATGCATGCTCGGTATAACATATGCTCTTACAAAACTGGTATATGCTATACATTTGATCTTATCTAGCATTATTGATAATTCGAACTTTCTGTTTATTCTCCAACTCCTTCTCTTAAATAGTAATGATGTACATCAAAATCTAGGACCTGATGATCTCCACAAAGACTATTCTATTTTCCACCTTAATATTCGCAGTCTTAGAAATAAGTTATCTTACCCAGAACAGGTAGCGTCGGACTTTGATGTTGTCTGTATTACGGAGACCCATCTTGAAATAGCCATAGCAGACGATGACGTACTCCTAGATGGTTATGATATGTACCGGAAAGTCCGTGAAACACCGGGTGGGGGGATAAATGTTTACACTTCCAGCCTCATATGCACACGTCGTCGAACTGACCTGGAATTCCAGGTAGGTGAAGTTATATGGGTAGAGATCCAGTTTCCAATCAAGAAATTTCTTTTATGCACAGTATATAGACCTCCCAACTGTGTACAACCTTTCTGGGATTTTTTCTGACTTTCTGCAGAAACAGTCATGAATGAGACACCGTTTGTTGTTATAGTTGGTGATATTGATGTTGACCTTCTTACAGTAGATAATAATCACTCACTCGTTGAAATAATGAACTTTTTCCACCTGACGAACGTTATCGACAGACCGACCCGAATTGGACGCACGCGCTGCACACTTCTTGACCCCATTCTTCTATCAGACACTTGTACTTTTACAATAGCCGACATAATAGAGATAGACCGTGAAATTTCGGACCAGGAAGCGACATCTGTAGAACTAAATATAGGGACTAAAATTGTTAGAAATTATAAAGACGCAGATAACGAACGTTTTAACAGCTGGACTGATCTATTTTTGAGAATCCATTTCCCGGACGACATGTGTGACACCTTTACATCTAGATATTTTGAAATAGCTGATGAGTGTATTCGTTTCAAACGTGGTCACAATCAGACCTAATGACAAACCTTGGTTTAACTCTGACATGAGACGTGAAATTAGGAAAAGAGACTTCTCCATAAATATAAATCCAATCGCACCCAACATAATCTGAACAACTTTATGAAACAGCGAAATAGCGTTAACAATCTTAAAAAAAGGACTTTTATTTTTATTTTACGCGGACATTAACGGTCTTTAGACAATTTCAGTGATACAAATCCCAGAAAGTTTTGGAAACAGAAATGGATGATGACATAAAGACTAACATACTTAATGACTACTTTGCTTCTATTTCTACTATCGATGATAGTGACACTGACGTACCTGTTATAGAATCCAGAACAGACTCGAAAATCTCAGACATACCCTTAAATATAAAAAACATTATTGACATACTCAAAACTTTAAAAATTGGTAAAGCTGTAGGAAATGATACAATTAGTCATAATATGTTAAAGAACACCGCTAATACAGATGCTTATCCGCTATCTTTAATCTTTCGTTCTTCTTTGGAGACTGGATCTTTCCCCAGACAATGGAAGCTTGCTGTAGTGATGCCAATTTTTAAAAAGGGAGATAAACAAGACCCCTCAAATTATAGACCTATTGCATTGCTAAGTACTATTGGTAAGGTTTTTGAAAGATTAGTTGCTAAACATTTACATAACTACCTTTTAGAGAATTCTCTTACATATAAGTATCAGTCAGGTTTTCAACCAGGTCATTCTACAGTACACCAGCTTATAGAAATATACAACTTGTGCGACAATCTTAAAAAAAAGCAACCCACCTGATTAGTCTTTTGTGATATTTCTAAGGCATTCGATCGAGTTTGGCTTAGGGGGCTGGGGTGAAAATAGCTAGTTATGGAATATCGGGTAAGTTATTGGAATTGTTAATTGATAATATTACAAATAGATCTCAACAAGTATGTTTTGGAAAGAGTAAATCCTCTGTTAAGACAACTAATGCAGGAGTACCTCAGTGTTCAGTCTTAGGTCCGTTGTTGTTCATAATTTATATTAATGATATAACAGATAACTTAGAAAGCTTATCAAAACTTTTTGCAGATGATACTTCTCTATTATGCTCAGATAAATCCCCACAAATATTAGAACGAAAAATTAATAATGATCTAAGAAATATTCAATTGTGGCCTGATAAATTGTTAGTTAGATTTAATCCTGCAAAAACAGAGGCTTCATTTATTTCTAATATAGAACTAGATAACCTGATTGAAATAGAGTTTAATAGTATCAGTATAGACTTTGCTGATAACCATTAACATCTGGGAGTATTAATCGATGCTAACTGTAAGTGGAGCTATCATATTGATAATATTTGTAAAAAAGTAGCCAAGCAATTAGGTGTTCTCCGTAAATTGAAACATACTCTAAACCGACGTACATTAAATCAGATATATAGATCGTTTATACTTTCTATTTTAGAATATTGCTGTGGAGTTTGGGATGGTTGTACTCCTATTGATACAGATAAGTTAGTAAAGTTACAATTAGAAGCAGGACGTATTGTCACCGGTTTACCTTCTTATGCTAGTAGACAATCTATATATACTGAAACGGGATGGGAATCCCTAGCCCACCGTAAGACACCGTTCTAGCACATTGAAAAACGATCTATTTCGAGTTAACCTGGTTGATGACCAACGTTGTATGTGTGGCTACTCTATTGAAGACACCTTCCATTTCTGTTTTAACTGTGATAATTATGTTGAACAGTGAATTAAACTTTATCGTGCACTGAATGAAAACATCCCCCTTACATTGAATCTACTTCTTTTCGGAGATATAACAATTTCGGAACAAGAAAACAAAATTATATTCATGCATACTCAGCAATATATACAAGAATCGAACAGATTTAATACCCCCACCCCTCAAAATCGACATCTTTATTAATACACGTATCTTGATAATGCTAATAGATTGACAACTCGAGTTGCAACATACAAATATACGTGTATATAAATATAATGAAGCCGTGTGTTTGGTCTTTCTCTGTGCGGACGGACTAGTTGAAACGGAAATACCAGCAAGAGCGGAGTGAACAGGAGGAAGTTAAAATAGCACGGGAGGTGATGAACATTTGATCAGAAGAAAGTTGTGAACAGCGAATAGTATAATCAGTCCGTTCGCATGGAGAAAAACCAACCAGGTGGTCTGAAATATATTTTCCTAAATTTACTGTCTTGTTGCAGTACTTATCCAGTAATCTTAAAAAATCGGACTCTCTAACCCCCTCTTCCCTCTCTCCTCCTCCTCTCCCCCTATCTCTTCCTCTTCCTTTATCTACATGTGCATGTTTATATTTGTGAGCATGCGTGTGGTTGGTCGTGTGAATGTGTGGATGTATGTATGTCAACTTATTAATTCATTTATCATACATAGCTTATTTACGTAGTTCTGCCATCATAATATTTTGTTAAAAAAATATTATTGTACAGGGAAAGGGCTTGATATAAGTTGTAAAACTTGTGCCCAATTCCATTGCTATGTAAAAAAACAACCAATAAAATATGTTTAAATAAAAAAAGGATATGAATCGGGACAATATATGAGATGCAATATGAGATAAACTGAACTTCATAATGATAAAATGTATTAACATGACCGCTTTAGCGTATCCTGCTCAACCGTTTCAACGGCTGGCATACATTTGAATTGGGCCTACTTCTGGAAAATTAGGCATATGCACTATCGAATGGTTCATTCCTGGCCAGAACCAAAATGCTGAATATATCGTTAGTTGTGCATTCTTTCTACATGAGACCAGTTCTATTCTCATATATATTTTAGGATATGTTATTAAATTTACAACAATGCTCAAAAACTGTGCATTTTTACATGTAGCTCTAACAATTAAGGCGGCCTGCGTCCGGTCCAGGTGCATTCGTTTATCGCAGAATATTTATTCGCAACCCGCAACTCTTAAACTGGGATACATAAAGAAACGTAGGGGGATTGGTCATGCATATTAAAGATATGTCTTGGTTTAAAACATGAGTTTATGGGAAACAGAATGAGCTAACAAGTTTATTATAAACTAGTGTATTCTGAAAAGAGTTTATCAATACAACAACATTTTTTGTCATTCGGAAGACCTTCTTAAGGACAAAACTTGGAAGATATTAAACATCTGCTGATATGTTTGATTTGGTTTAAATTGTTTTGGATCAAATGCCAAGCTTCATCCGGTAGGTAAACTGTACACTGATTGGTTAGAAACAGTGTGAACCTTACACGTATTCATTCTAACTACATGTTTTGTGTTGTATTTGCGATTTCTTTTGCACTTGTTTTTATACTCGCAATAAATTGTATCGGAGTGAAATGTCTACTGAAAATAATCGAAAGAAAATTATTTATTTATCTATTTATATACCACAAAAATTGATATAATCCTTTTTTCCTATTAAAGTAATAGAATGTAGATATAGTAACGTAAAATAATATAAAGATGAAAAGAAAAATCTTAGTTTAAAGCCAAACCTAAAATGTCTCGAGATTCGGGGAATGCTTGTAAAAAATGTCTCTCCGAGATGATGCTGTTTGAAAATAGTCAATGCAATAGTTATGCAAATGATTAATCTTGTTTGTAGTTTTTATATAATTGTAAATGGACTGTGAATTTCAATAATACTGATAATGATTTCTTTGAAATATATCAAGTAAACGAATGCTTTAGTTTCTTTTTTATTGTAAAAGCACAAGCTTACATGTACAAATCGTTAAAGAATATGAACGAATGTTTAATGTGGTAATGCTAACATGTTCTCCTGCCGTCAGAGGGTTACTGACGACCATTCGCAGCGATAATATGGACAACAGAAGACGTGGAGAATGGCTGGTATTAATAATAATAATAATTCTAGGTTCTTATATACCGCTTTATCACAACCTAGTTCGTAGGTCGTCTCAAAGCGGTTCAAAAATTATCATCCGTGGTTATAGGGCCTTTGCAACCAGCCAATATATTTCTCAACTACCTGGGGAGCATACAGCCGGTGCTGTCATTTCGGCACTCACAGCTAGCATTCTACAATTCTAGCACTACCCAACCACATACTCATTTACAGCGGAGTAGACTGGAACAAGCGGAGTACAGTATCTTGCTTAAAGATACAACACAGTGTCGTGCCGTGACTCTAACCCGCAACCATTCGGTCACGAGACCGGCGTCCTACCACTAGACTACAGTGCCTCCCTCCTCGGCAAACCAGCATGAAGTTGGATATTCCTTTAATATTGGGCTAGCCCAATCTTGGACTGTCCCAACGTTGGGCTGACCCAATATTGGGCTTGTTTAATATTCAAATGTAACTAACATAACCGTTCTTATGTCGCTTTTCACACCTATACCACAACTGGACAGCTTCTAATGTATTCACATGCCAAACGGCATCAACGATACCCCTGTCTAAAGATGTTTCAACATATACACTTATATATGATGAGTGGGTTCTATTTTATCTTAAGTTGTTCCTCTTGACAAACAAATCATAGTACACCTTTCTCAGTTCCTTGTCAAAAGGGCAACCTTTTTCATCGCCTTCTTCGAAGCCAAACCTTTCTTGGTGTTGTATGACTTGGTCTTCCAGGACGTTTATATGCGCTGCCTAAGTTGAAGTTGAAGTAGTTTTGGAAATTCAAATGAAGCATTCAAAAATGACAAGTATTTGATGTTCTGTCGGTGTTAACGAAACCTTTCATATAAACAAATTACAGCCTTCACTTTGCTGATGAAACTGGTAAGTTTCGCTGAGGCACTTGACATTTCCAGTACTCATTTGTGAATTTGCTTCCATTTTCCTTTGACTTTGCGGCAGTGTTTTGTCATGTCTAATGCACTCTCATTCGTTAAAGGCAGATCTTGGTAAGGGTTAGGAGAGACATTTTCAAATCATAAAATGTGATAAATTCCAAAATTCTACACACCTGTGGGATTAATAATTCAGAAACATCGATCAATACCGCCATATGCAAGATAGATATTTTTTAAGCAATGGCTTATAACTGAAATTGTCCTTACTTGAGTAATATAATAATAACCTCCAAATATTTTCTTCATGACAAATGAATTAATTCATGCACATGTAAATATCAAGAAAATTACAATGTGTCAACTAACAATAATATCAAACAAAAAGTGTGTCGCACAGATATTTACAAAATTTGGGTTTAAAAGCTTGCTACTAGCTATTTGTACATTTTGTAAATGCAAATATGAGCCAGGAATGAAATAGTGCTTACCATGCTGAACTACTGTGTATAAATTGTCAATGCACACACCATGTATATAATGTGAACATACTTACTTTGTGTTGTAGACTTAGATGTACATGCAGTAATGACAAAAGAGTATGATCAACACCATAGGCGTAAGAAGTCTGTAACAGATGTTAAAGTGTTATTTTCATATAAGCAGTTCAACACCAATAATTGACAAATTAACAGTTATAGTCAAAAGTTTAGTACGTGCACAACTTCTAAAGGGTATAATCTACAGGGAGTTGGATGATTCTGAACGACTTAACACAGATAAAAACATAATCATTAAGGAAAATAAATATGTTTCAATAAAATTGTCCCTTTGATATGTGTGTTTACTAACTTTGCAATACAGAATGAACTGCTGAGGCAATAGTCAATATATGTGCGTAACTTCAACACATTAGGCAAACTAACACCAAAAGATGTATTATTTTCATATTAGCAGTTCAACACCAATAATACAAATTAACAGTCAAAGTTAAAGTTTGAGAAAATATACAACTTCTAAAGGATGCAATCTACAGGGAGCTGGACGATTCTGAACAACTTTTTTTTATCATTTCCATATCAAAACCAATGCTTTATGTTAACTTTAAGGAAACAGATTACAAACATAAAAACATAATTGTTTAGGGGAGATAATTCCGTTTCAATTAATTGTCTCCCTTGATTTGTATGTATACTTACTTTGGAATCTATAATGAACTGTTGACGCATAGTATACCTATATAGGTATCTTCAACACCTTAGGAAACTGAAACACCATGAAATCATTCTTTTCATATTAAAGTCATAGGAGTGTATTGATAAACGGAAGTAGGAAGTACACCCCTAGTTGAAAATCCAATGTAGGGGGACAGTATAACAATTTTGTTTTTGTGGCAGAAAATTAGCTTTTCTTCAAAGCAATATAACTACAAAATTTGAAGAAAATCTACTGAGAAATGGTGACACAATCCTATTACCTTAACCTCTATAGCATATAGGCTTACAAACCTTATGACATTGATGTTGATGAGTTTTTAACGAGCGATAACTGACAAGGTGACATTGAATAGTATCCCTTGGATCTCGAAGTGCTTTTTTAACCACTAGTACAAATATCAGTCTAATTAAAATTATATCTTCACATCGCTTCCGTTTACTGATATGTCGCGTTGAAGATCTAACAACATTCCGTAGAGGGTCATGTTCAGGCGACCTTTGCATTAACCAATCAGATGAGAGCTTACGCATTTCTGTAAGTGATGATGTAATGATTTCGGAACACACTTGCTATGATAAAAGATCGAGAGGTGTCAAATGAGCATCGAAAATGGCGGCGTCCATGACACCACGCCGTGTCTATCTACAAGACAACGTTTGTAAAATTTGTGGATTTTGCTTTGTAATAAGAGAGACTTCCTCTTCTGGTTAAAAAGTTTAATAACCTGAAACTAAAATTAACCAATGACAGACTTCGCAATATTCAAACTATCACTGGACCAGACGAAAAAGTGGATTTTGGGCTACGAGCTGTCTGCATTAAATGCTACAGGTCCTGCTTTCTGATTGGTTGAAAGAAAGAGTTATGTCGCGTTTTGATTGGCTTGTTATAAAT
The DNA here is from genome assembly GCF_002113885.1 of Mizuhopecten yessoensis. Lineage (NCBI taxonomy): Eukaryota > Metazoa > Mollusca > Bivalvia > Pectinida > Pectinidae > Mizuhopecten > Mizuhopecten yessoensis. The sequence continues at coordinate 1,070,050 of NW_018407582.1, forward strand.
ACGATAATGCATTCATGTTGACCTCTGACGTGACCCTCTATGGGATGTTGTTAGATCTTCAACGCGACATATCAGTAAACGGGAGCGATGTGAAGATATAATTTTAATTAGATTGTACAAATATATACTAAATGTTTTCTGGTTTTTGAAATGATAAGAGGTCAAAGTGATATCAAGAGCTTATAAAATATGAAACAAATTTTTATTGATTATTTCCATATTAACAAGAATAATTGAGATTAACAGCAATCGTAAATGTAGTTAAAATTGAAATGCAAATGCGAATGGAAATGGCGAGGAGCATTGGTAAATCTGCTTAAAAAGTGCTTTTAATGAGCAACGGTAGTGTTTTCAAATTTGGAATTGCTTGCAGTGATAACCTGGTTACATGGAGTCAGAAAATGGGTCAGCAAACACAATATTAGATGTACTTATACAATAATGCTCGTTTGTCTGGTGTGTAAGAAAATTGCATACATTAGAACCCAAAGAAAGTATTCCAAGCAGAACCATCCATGGAAGGTTACTTTACATTTTATAAAACCTAGAAACAGCTGGAGTATTTTTTATATATATAATATTGTTATTTTCTTCTCCTTTTAATTTCCAAATGAAAAAAAATAGAATGTGTCGTAATTGGGAATAGACAGGTGCACTCATTTATGATAATATAATCAGCCTGTAAACTATAAGATAGAGGAATAAGATATTTTCAAAATGACATATTGTATGACAGCAGGTTGTAAGGGGAATAACTCTTATAATCTTACGCTTCAAAATTTAAAAACACAAAAACATTTGACAGGCACTCCACTTAAAACTATTGTTTCGTTAAGAAAAAGCCAAATCGCTGTGCCAAGTGTTTGCTTGCGCTCATTATGACTTGAAAAGTATTTAAAAACAGCTGTCAAGTTGTGAAACATGCATTTCGTACATAAATGTATCGCATAAATAATTCTGGTCCTATGCTTCGTTCAAAATGGCACTTAACTCACTTACCGGTTTCTTCACGTATATGGTCGCAAAAACCAGTAGTCTAGAGTTATATGCCCGGTAAGTCCCCTAGCGGTACGATTACTTGTTTCAAAGATGCGTGCGCTTCGTTCGACAAAAGAACCCAGTCCAGCGGCTCTTATGTTTTCAAGAGGTATTTGGAAGAGCGTTAGTTTATCTTGCAATATTATATGATTATAAATCAATGAAAAGTGTCGTTACATCCGAAACAGGGCAGAATATGAATTATACCTCGAATTCACAAGTATATACTCGAGCGTATATCAGTGGTGAACGAAACAAGCGTATGTCTACTTATTTGACGCGTTAGTGGGGAAATACCTTTAATATTAGGTTCCGTGTGATATTTTGATTTGCAGGAAGACCACAAAGTTAACATGGTTTAACAAAAGTTAACATAGATAGTAATCCGAACGTAGCAGCGTGTGCTTGTGAGTGTATGATATTTCTTCTTGAGTACATCACTGTAGTAGTGCGTTGATAATACTATCATAAAAAATAAGTGAGTGCTATAGTTAAGGTAAACTTCTTTCGTTATCGGTTAATATAAAGGGAAACGAAAATATGCCTGCGTTATTTTGCATCTCTGCCGTAATATTTTGATGCAAATATTTTTCGTGTTGGTTTAAGTTTCTTCAGACCTATATAAAGAATTGTAATGTTATAATCGATCGGTTACATGTATCACGTATCAGTGGTACAGCCTCAAGATATGGCGAGTACCCTTCCCTAGGATCAAATCGATACGCTGATTACGGTAATATCTATATAATTCTGATGCCCTTGCGACAATAAAAACATTGATATAGATATACTACTTGTAGGTCAATACGGCAAGGATGTCGCGTGCCAGCTCGACACTCATCCTCGATATCCAGGGGTTACGCTCACGTTCGCTCGCTACACCCCTGGAATATATCGAATCAAAATCGAAGGCTCAGTGTGCACCACCTTGTGGATGAGACGAGAAGACTAGTTTGGTCCTTTGATGTACATCAAAAGAATAAAGCGGTCGTGTAATGGTAAAAATTGACAGTCGGGCGTCGCTCCTTTGTAATCTTCAAAGGACAAGTATCAGCCTAGTGATTGGTCAGGTTTTTTTATATGACACAATCAAAAAGCGAGCCGCGTGCCTTCAAATTTGCTATGACATATTCCAGGGGTGAAGAGAGCGAACTTGCACGTAACCCCTGGATACCGAGGATGCTCGACACGGTGACAATGCCTAAGAATTGCGACATTCATAAATTATTTGCAAAAATCGATAATCATCTAACAAAGCTGAATGGTATTGTTTTAAAACATAAGGTTTCAACAGCGATGTTAAAGATAAAAATAATGGTTATAGGATGAATATATAGATAGTTTATACCAAAAGCTGTGCTATCGAACCGCTAGAACAATGTTTCTAAACAAAAATGTATTTTATTGATTCATTTTGTAAATAATTCCGAAAATGTAGACAAATAAGGTAATCTAATTAATATTTCCCATTAAACAATACATATTTGGCAATTCTTTTATTTTATAATGTTTTCATATTAAATGATATAAATTTCATTAAAACTAAGTTTTTATCGAGATTAGTCGTTTTTATCAGAAGTTTTGATAAGTTGTTATTATACCAGCTACGCGAGAATCGGTTAATGAATGCCTCGGATATATAGCGTCAAAATTTGAATTTTTGAACAAATATTAACCGTGCAGCTTTCGCGTTTTACACCTATTCTAGATAGAAAACTCGAAGTTGTTTTGTATCATGTTAAATGGTATGGATACTATGTACATGTACTTGAACATAGAAATTGTATCATAGCATTAGTATCAAACTACAACTTAGCTTCAAATGAAATAGTGAACCACTTTTCTTAGAAAGTTGTAATTTGTATATCATGAAAAAGAAAACATGCAGAGCATACAAAACTTCAAAACTGATACATATACTAAAATCTATACTGTGGCCTGGTACTATATCTGTACCTCTACTGAAGTACTGTAGATATCTAGTTATGGAGTCAAAATTAATATGATATTGAATAAATTGTAAAATGCTGAAAAATAAACTTAAGAAATGATTGTATTGTTTGCTATCATCATTTATCAACATTTTCCAATAGCTGCTATTTTTATCTGGATTACCAGTTGATGCCAATATTTAGATATTCGGTTTCTTGATTATCTTGGCAGTAATATTATGTAGGTTTTATATATTTTCTCTCGGGTTCATTTTTTACCAAAGTTACAAAAGTGTGTGTCCAGTTTAGCGTGGAATCAGTGATCCAAGCTACTTCAGAAAAATGCTGCGTGCGAATGCTCCGCTTGTACAACTTCCAAAAAGAACACATTTGGTACCTATGCCCATTTTAACTAGTAACAAAGAACGAATTTCAACAGTCTCCAAAATCCCTTTTTGGACCAATTTCGTAAAACTACATTTGTATGTATTTTTTGAAAGGATATATTACCAGCTTTTAGATGATACCAATCCCGCAAGAATCGGTTAATTAATGCCATGGATATATTACGTTGAAATTTGAATTTTTAACTAAGAACAAAGAATAACCATGTAGCTTTCGCGTTTTTTACACCTATTCTAGATAGAAAATTCAAAATTGTTTGTTATCATCTTAAATGGTATCAAAACTACTTCAGAAAAATGCTGCGTGCGCATGCTCCTCGTGTACAACTTCCCAGAACGACACATTTGCTCATTTTAACTACATATACATCACTATTCAAAATCTCGTTTCGTAAGGCGATTGGGATTTCTATAAAATAAGGAACTCCAAACAGCATAAAACTGTAGCAAAATATGACGTCATATCGCAAACATCCCAAAGAGAAAAAAATGAAATTAGCATGTCGGTAAAGCTGATGCGTTAAACATGAGGTGATAAGTGGAAATAATAGTTTAAACCTACGACTATGCGTATTATCTAAATAAACTTTACAATAATTGCCAAGAAGGGTTTGCCTAGCATACCAAGTATTGTGACGTCACCGCATCTATAAAATCGCCGGTTTGTTGTTGTCGTAAGAACTTGGAGAGTTACAAAACAGTCAAGTGATTTGTATTCGGATAGGCTTTTGAACTTTGAGAAACTCTATAACTATTGTATGACCGGCTGTAGTCGGCCTAGCCCAGATCCGCTACTCTTTCAATCCTCTAGTGTCTCTGAATACGCAATTATTAACGACCCATTACCGATATCGCCTGCGTAGTTCACTTATGACAAAGTATTGGGATCAAGGGATAATCACAGGCAACGATTTCAAACACGACGACGAAACGACGAACTCCTACACAGAACTACATAGTTCTATATTGACGTGTACTGTACTGATTGAACAAGATATTTGATAATAACAAAGAAACGCGGAATCTTCATACGACATGAATACTTAATATAGTAATCTTTGCATTATCAACATAGAACGTTAGATAAAGCGCAGAATCTCACAAACAGTGTTATTATGTACGCTTTCCTGCATTGGTGCTACAGATGTAGCTTCATACTGATGGTGCAGTCGCCTGATAATGTATGTGTTAAGTTCATCCTTCATAACTGTAGTAAAAGTGATGACACGGATATTTCAGGGGTGAATGAGAAACGTTTCAGGCCTAGCAAACAACGCCTCACTGTTGAGTGCTATTCAACCAAAGCAAGTACCAAACGTGTAAAAGCGCTAACAATAATAAAAATAATTTAATAAAATCATAAATCATGTACAATGCATCGTTACCACAACTACTAGTTTAACCGGGTTATAATGAGTGTTACCACAACGACTAGTTTAACCGGGTAATAATAAGTGTTACCACAGCTACAAGTTTAACCGTGTTATAATAAGAGTTACCACAACTACTAGTTTAACCGGGTTATAAAAAGTGTTACCATAACACTAATAGTTTAACCGGATTATAATAAGTGTTACCACAACTCACTAGTTTAACCGGGTTATACTAAGAGTTACCACAACTACTAGTTTAACCGGGTAATAATAAGTGTTACCACAACTACTAGTTTAACGTGTTATAATAAGTGTTACCACAACACTACTAGTTTAACCGGATTATAATAAGTGTTACCACAACTCACTATTTTAACCGGATTATAATAAGTGTTACCACAACTCACTAGTTTAAACGGGTTATAATAAGTGTTACCACAACTACTAGTTTAACCGGTAATAATAAGTGTTACCACAACTACTAGTTTAACCGGGTTATAATAAGTGCTGAAAGGTGTCGGAAGTAAAGCCTGATGCAGAGAGCCGATAAATTAAATCACAGCTGGATGTTAGCATTTGTAATGTGCATCCGTTTCGGTCTATATCTCCATTTCACCTGGTTTTTAACACTTTGACGAGTTAAGTTAGTGCCCCGGGTAAAGAAAAAATACATTCCAGGTACAAAGTGGCTATGTTTACCCGTATATGGGACCTTGTCAATATGTGTAATGAGTTTGCATGTGTCGATATAAGTCTTTTGAGTAACACCGAATCACCATTTCTGAATTCAAGAATATATAGACAGATCAGCTTATATATGTAGATAGAATATAGAGACATACTTAACAAATCAAGTTTATATGTTTAAACACGAAACCGTATGTATTGCTAAGCTACATTTCTGTATTTCTCAAATTACCCCAACCACGATCATCGCACAACGTGCGTCCATCGTCAGCACAAATGTGTGCAAGCAATAATCGTTCATATTTGTATCGTTCCCATATCGTGTACATGTACACACCGTGCGCACATCACGCGGACACTGTACATTGTGTACCGTTGTGCGATCCCACAAATGTAATAATATCACGATATATAAGTAAAATTATCAAAACAGAGATCCTCATCGGACATAATAACACTTGGGCTATTAAAGTGAAATTTAAATCTATATTGATATTCGATCAATAAGCATTGTTAAAGCAAACTGGAGTTATCATTTTATAACCTGACTATAGAACGTGACATTACGTCAACAACAATGGTGGGGTCAGCAAATATTTCATGAACGAGACCCGATTGTTTGACGTCATCAACATCAGATGAGGACGGAATTAACCAAAGCTTATTTAAATTCAGGCTGTTTTTTATTGCACCGATCACCCATTGATATGTTTCGACTAAAAGATTTGTGTCAGCTGAACAGACTACTAAATAATAAAGTTATGAAGCATTCAGAGAAAAATGTTGTAAACATAAGGCCAATTTGTCTATTTTGGTCAGATTATTAGCATATGAGCACGGGTAGACATACATGGATTCGCCATCTTTTCAATTGCACGTGCTCATTACGAGTGATTATCACAAACTTTTACCAAAATAGGTAAATAGCTCCTGACAGAAATGCTTATATATTACAGTTTTCAATAAATGATAACACAATCACTTAATTAATAATACAGATTTTAAATAATACAAAATTAAGCCGTCACCCAACATGGTGATACTAGAGTTTATATTGTTGTAATAATATCATCACTTTATATTACCAAAACGTTAAATCAATGCACTGACCATTACAACACTAGCCAGCAACTAATGGAACGACATTTGAAAATACCATGAAATGTATATTCTAACCTGTCATCGTCTGTCAACCCGAGAAAAAAATGTGTACAAAAAAACATCCCAGCTGTAGTTCGTGACCGAAAGGGGGTGATATGGATATTTTACGGTTCGATGATAACAGTTTGAGACCTTGAACACAATACGCTTCTGTGGTATGTTATTCAACAAATACAACCAGCTTAGTCTAGAACCCATTATAAATGCTGAATAGTCACGATATAATATACAGTTTGTAACACAATTTTGAATGTATTCGGGGAAGTGTTTATACAAATCTGGAATGCTGAATATGGGCACCATGATCTTCAATCTTAACAAAAAATTTGGGAATTCCTTTCAGTTGAAACATTTAAAACGAAGATACGGACCTGCTAATAGCTCGATGGACATGGTACAAAAAACACCTAGGTTGTTCCCATTGACCATTGCCAATTATTGGCTGACCAGTAGTGCTTCGACAAGGAACGACACTGCAACAACCAGCTGCGGACCAGCTACAATGTACCCACTCGGCATAAATACAAAAATAATTGGCTCCAGTTGTTTCCAAAATGGGTCTGCTTTGATGTGTGTACCTTTACAACAAAATGCAATTGACTGATAGCCTTTAAACCAATTTATTACCACATGTTACAATAGCTAAACAATATAAAATATTTCATCTATTGCCTACAATATTTTCACAGTAATACCTACAATTAACATGCCAATAAACACAACTGCTCTTAACCTTGACTTTTGACCTTAAAAGTCGGATTTAGATAATGGCTGTTGTCTTGTCATGGTTAAGTAAAACGACTTTCCCCACACTTTCTATTCCAAAGGAATGAATCCGTTACGATAGACGGATAGACACATGCGCTATCATATCCCTTTACAACTCTGTTGTTCTATTATTACAATCCAGGTCTACTGCATTCCAAGGTAGTCGTTTACAGAGTGGTGGATACACCACGTACATAGAACTATCACAATGCAACAAAATATATGCATAATTCTTTTCAATCTTAACAATGCAAATTAACGAATTTTGTAAAGACTTTTGTGGTAAATATGACTTTTTTATAAGGAATTTTATCTTCACCAAAGAATATGAAATCTTCACAAGATCTTTGACGTACTGTCATCAACAATGAGGTTTCATGAACAATCGCTGGATAATAAAAGCCAAAGAACGAAAGCATCTTAAAAGAAATACACGACAATTACCTTGTCCTAAGCTCAATACTCTAAGGGCAATTTGTTTATCTGATTACTGGAAGTGTTGTCATATTTTACATGTACACTTGTATGTAGTTAAATCTTATTCTGGTGAGAATGATATCACTAATTGTGACCATAATCGTTTTCTTAAAGGGACAATTTCGTGATGTAAGTGTTTTTTTATTATCTTGTTACAAAAATCTTCATGATTATATAGCTTGAACCTTCTTATGAACAATTCATGTCCATAAATTGGCAAGACACAATATTTTCTTGGCGTTTTGAATCAGTAATGAAGAAATCCTTAACTGTACAGCCGTACGTTTTAGCGGCAGCTGTCGGTGAAATTCTAGCTAACGAAAATGTCTTTCCAGCCGAGGAGAGAAGGTAAATTCTCACTTTATTCACTAGGCCTTTTTGGAATGCAAGTACATACATTTATTCTGAATCAAAAGCTTTCTCCAACAACATCTCCAACATCGTTATACATCATAAATCTATATAACGTTTAAACCTATTGATATCGTACTCTCTGCGGTTTGAAATTCTCCCCACGGCACACTCTTATGTATACTCTAATTAAACCTGTTCGCTTTTTTATTTAAATCCAGCTGTGAACAGAAATATGTCACCAGAGGTATATATTATGATATTTATATTTCTTGCTTGCGATGTATTGTGCAAATTCAAGCTCGCGTTATGTGTAAATTCAGACTTATAACTGACACTGTGTTGTCGGTCGACAGCGTAGTGCTGTGCATGCTTACTTCTCACTGAAAGGGCCATTGCGCTTTTTCGGTCGTAGCTGTTTTTATAAACGGCTTTCCAAAAGATGAAACTGGCCACACTTGATGTTGGCTTTAGGTCATGTCATTATCAACTACGTAAACTTTCGTTATAAGACATATATTTTCAGTATCGGCTCGATTTTCAGGTTGTCATTCGACTAAAAAGCCCCTTTAAGAAACGATAGTGACCTACACATTAAAAACAATTATAGAAAGTTGTCATGTCAGTTGTTAAAAAACTAAGTTTCTATATCGATGATAAATCTATGGGAAAGCATTAGGACCACGTAGTAAAAATTGCTGGTAAGTAGCTCGAAATTTTGACTTACGTATTTGAACTTTTGAGAGAATACCTCGAAAGTGCTACGCACAAATTCAAAATTTCGATGTACTAACACGATACAAATCGTAATATATTTGTTTCTACGACGAGGCGTTACTGCCCTTCTGTATAAATAGGTTCAAATAGGTCGAAAGTATATACCGACGAAATTAGAGCATAAACCTATATTTCTTTTAGCGTTGCCGATGCGAGAGATGAATGTACATTTGTTAACTGTTAACAGTACTACAGCATAATACTGTATGAATACTCATGTTTATGAGGAAACTCAAACGTATCTTTATTCGTAAGCTTGAATTTAAACACACATTCTAAGTTCTGTTTAAAAATCAACAATGTTGACGCTGAGCTCATACAAAAATTGCCTAATCTTCCAGATGACATAGTTGTACAACTAGCTATCTATACCGGGTGTCGGACAACATGATCTGTAAAACTGACAGTTAACCAATGCTAAAAGATATAGGGTCATTTGCCCTAGTACGTGAGTTGGTCTTTGTACTTCCGTTTCCTTCCACAGTAATGCTCCCTGGGTGTTACCTTCTATTTCAAAGGGTGTGATTTAAAGTAGTTCCTAAAACTTGTCACATATTTAAAAAAAAAAAGAAAAAAAAAGAATATTTTCTATAATAAAGATGAATTAATCCCTCAATACCATCACAACAAACTATCTATGTCATTTATATATACGATGTTTTGGCAAGTACATTTAATGCATTGTTATTCAAAATGGATTGGCCATTAAATTCAGTATTCTGGCAAGTCATTCATCAAAATGTGTTCAATATCTGCAACAATGTATTGCAACACCTAAGCATATAAAACTTCATTTTAACAACTTCTTTAGATTTTGAAGACAACTTTCCATTTTGATTTGTCTACAAAGTTCATGTCCCCATTTCATAACATATTCCAGTCAAAATAAAATTAATATAATTCTTCAACATAGAATCCATTTAAATGCCGAAGCGTTAGATTTATGAGGGTAAAGCAAACTCCACAAGGTTTGTAATATAAATATGTTGACCTGCTGTGAAGCGATATATCAAATCTGAACCCACCTTTCATGCTGACATAGCACCAATGATTGAGATACCTTCTAGTCTCTACCGTGGTGATTTAATACAGTTTTGGAATAAAAGTTGATATCCCTGGTGTCGACCCTTAGTGTTTTAATCTACTAATAGAGCTAGTAAAGATTTGTTTACAGATAGATTTGGTCCCAAACTTACATTACCTTCCACGAAATGCGTCAGATAAGACATTGAACTTAGCGAACACAGCATATTGATAATCGAAGAATTCCCGGAGATCTATCAGGCATGTATAGTCCATTATTAATCAAAACAAGGTCACTTATATTGTGAATGTGTATGTCTTTGAAAGTATTATGTTTTGTAGTATGCAGATTTCTTTTGAGTACGTTGCAGGATGAGGACTTGAGGATTGAGTGAGGAAACATGAAGCAAACCAAAGTTATATTTATTTAACATATTTAGATTACTCATACTTGTAAATGAACGCATCAATTTTAAACAATGTGATTTATCACAGTATGTATATACGTGCATAAATTAACATCAGATTGACAAATAGACAAAGATCATAAAATCCAAACTATCTTATTAGAAAATTGTAACGCTTGAACAATTACACTAGTGATATATAAAACAACACTTGTTCCAAAGTGTTTTGCTACAAATCATAGCATGTCGTTCAGAGTCTGTTTTTTTATACCACTTCATCAACCTAAGCGACCATATAAATATAGGATCTTAAATGAGTTTCATTTCATATGAGATTTTATGAAACGAGTCTTAGGAGTTTTTATTTTTGCGAGTCTCGCCGAGCAAAAATTAAAATTTTGAGACGAGTTTCATAAAAGCTTATATGAAATGAAAACAAATTTAAGATACTTTTTATCACATCACTCAGAAATGTTGCGCCATTTACAATTTATGACGTCACATCATTGTCCATATTATGACGTCACAATCTATTTCTGACTGGCACAGCCAATGAAAAACGTTCCAGGGTATATTACACTAGTGGCATATGTAAAAAATATTACACGGGCGAATTCACTGGATAACAGGCCGATTATGTGATAAATATAGGTCAAAGTGATGTCATGTTCTAAAAGAACGAATGGGGTAATGCGAACAAGACCAAATGACACATTTATGAAGTCAAGAACGCCGGTATTACTCGAAACCCTATTTTATTCCTCAGTATTTAAAATCTGTTACAAAAATCGTGAAATTGGAGGAATTTCATGAACATCGAATCAAATGCCCGTCCTGTTACACGTAACAACACAAGCTACAATGTACATTGTTCAATAACGAGAAGGTTCTTAATGAGAAATCCGAAATTGTATGCCTTAACATACTGGTCATAAGTGAGCATTATGGTTTTAGGTAAAGATTGGGGAAGGCGGCTGTTGTAAAAGAGAGTCTTGTGTCCAAGAATTTGAGATAATGATGATCGACGGATAGATGAATTTCTTGTGATCCAAAAAATTAAACATTTTTATTCAATCAAAGAAATAGGATAGTCGGATGGCACAGTCCATAACGTACTCGCCTTTCACCAATACAAATGGGATTAGATTCTCATATCGGATTTTAAATGGTATGATTGAACAAAACTTGTTACATAATTGTTGTTAAATGAATAAAGTTTTTATTGAAATGAATAAATAAAAATAGTAAAGCCAAATGGGGTATAACATTTGTCGCCATCGATAAGCTATCTTGAAACAGTCTGCTGAAAAAATCTTGCCATTAAATTGAACAATTGCTAACCAGAAATTTAATAATTGTTACGATTTCGTCTTCAGCATCATACTCTAAATGATTTACCATATCATTGTAACGCAATTCACCTTCCTTTGGCAGAAAACTGCTCTCATCATAAGATAAATAGGAGTTCATTCGGTTTAGTATGAGCTATTGTAGTGAACAGAATAAAAAATAGTCAAATGTTCCGATTAAAAATTAAAAATAAGACTAATAATTGATGTTCAGTAACATGAGCAGGTTAAAATGTCCTCTTCTGAACATATTGACAATGTACATAATCATATAAATGAGGCCTTTCTCGGTAGCAAGCAATTGTACAATGAAATAGTCAACATAATCACATATGCAGATCAATAAGTGTTGTTTGGACAATGGAGTAAAGAAAGATCGACAATGAGTTTGGTTTTCATCTAAGATTTAGATTGTTCATAGGCAATAAGAATGCCCACTACCTCATAAGAATATGACATGAACATTGTGAGGGGTTCATATTTGACTTTCTATTAAATGTATCTGAATTTTGACAAAATGACAAACAACATTAACATGATAACGTAACAATGAATTAATTAGTTTAGTCTTTGCAAGTTGCTGATTTTACTGACGGGTCATCGCTCACTGTGTTGTTGTTTACTCCATCAGTACAGTACTGACTGGGCGGTTCAGTCATCGACATTAATCCCATGGTTTCCGTATTAGATCGTCTCCATCTGGCTATCCTGGAGTTTAAAGTGCAGGACTGAAAAAGAATACATATACATAAAAGACTGAGTTAAAAGATAATAACGGTAACGGTCGGCCTCATTGGTCCTGATAATGATCTTTTAAAATGTTCTTCGTCATTGAATTTAGCGCTTAACGGATTTGAATATAAATTAAACAGGCATTCCAAAATTAATGAAATATTCAATATTTCAAAAGAAAGACATTAAGGATAGAACCATATTTTTTAAAGTGCGTGCAGAATTTGGCTTCATTATAATTCAAATACTAATTAGTTATATTCACACTCCATAGAATTGACATCTCTCTAACCGTTCATGTATGTATCTATGTCCTATCGTCCGGAAGTTAACGTTTACCCTTTGGATATCCAGTATATTCATCACTACTCCGCAGACAATCGCCAGGGATGACATTATCATCAACATCAGGAAGAAGTGTTGGTAATAGCACAACGCATCTTCTACGCTCTCCCTGTGAAAACACATATTAACAATGGAACGTTGGTACATGATTGTAGTACATTAAATTGCATTTTTTTTTAAAAGGTATTTTTATGTTAATGTTGCTATTTTCCTCTACTCTTTCAATATGGTATGAAAGATTTAGTTCTTGACAAAATGCTCATTATACATCATTTGACGTACTGAAAGAAACGATCAACATAAAGGTTCGGATGATACTTACACGTTATGTTTCTGCAGTATATATCCAGAGACGAGGAAGACTACCGCTACGTTTAAATTTCTTAGTAAAAACATCAACCCAGCAAGACTTCCTACATATTTTGAGGGACACAGGAGCAAGAGGAGCTGCCACATCATTATCTACAAACATAATGAATATTTCAATTCCTGCTCAGGTTGGACTCAATGCAACTACCAAATGAAACATTTTTCAAATGCCGATGAATTAACAGCTTAATATTACATTTGCGTAAGATTTTGCGGAGGATGTTAACTATTGACATGTTAATCAAATAAGCTACACAAGAAATTGTTCAAACAATTAAAAACGATCAATCAGAAAAGTATTACCAGCTCACGGTTGCTAGCGGTAGTGATATTCTGCCCTAGAAATTCTCCCTCCAGCTACCCATTCTGCCTCTTGCTTTAGTATCAACCCCCGATCAAATCGAAAACAACGTAGATCCATGTGATCCCGTCTGATATGAAATGCAGTCGAACAGACAACTGCCCTATCAAAGTATTTCGTCCTTTCAAATCACTTTTGTTTTCCTGTCTCATTCGACATTCAAATGAATTCGCTAGTCCTTAATTGGTTAAAGTATAGTTTGATAGTTTTCCTCTACCCCTCCATAAACGGGAGGTTCTGAATGTCTAAAACAGTCGGTCAATCATCCATTATGAATATGTGTTTGCATGAACCTCTAAATCACAGTCCTGATTATTGATTATTCTTTGGGATATGGCATCATGTAAAGTTATCAACAATAGCATCATTTAAAGTGTCAGCAGAACTGTAATTGGAACACAAAATCGATAAAACATGGACAATACATGACAAAATTTAAAATATTCACTGGTAACCACTACAGTTTTGATATTCATGTAGTTTATAAAATTGACGTACGGCCGGCTTCCTTAATCGAAAGAGACAGTATATAGGCTTACCCCTGCATCGCAGCATCCCATTTTATATAATTCTATTTTTTGTTTATACAAATCACAATACCAATTCCTGTTTAAATGTAAGACAATGACTGGAAACGTTAATCTGTATTTGAAAATTATAACTACATGTACTATTAATGACTTACACAAACAGTAATTGAAAACTTATTTTTGAGAGCTTTCGAGAACGTCTGTTCCTTTTGTCAAGCAAAGAGCACAAATGATCGATGTCTCGACTTTAAACCGCTGAAACAACTCACTAAGCCTCAGTTGACCAAATCATGTAAAGCCAGTTGTCGAAAACCATAGACACATTTCGCCGAATTGCACTTTCATACTGCAGGCAGTCAGGTGAATGGGTAACATATTTACCCATTCTGCCCCTTATACATGAACTATTATTGCCAGTTCAGGTTCCAACAGGGAGCAATGCAAACAATGATACTGTTATCTGCTACCAAATATATCACAGTTAAAAAGTGTACGCATAGGGCATAGCACATGATCGCGAAGACAGGCTAGAACATAACTTAATAACTATCAACACAAACTTACTGCAATTACACCCATACATATCCCGTCTGCCATGGTTATGATGATAACGTTTACGTCTTTATAAAACCCTATTAGGGCATACAGCGGCACCGTCCATGCCATAAAAAATGTGATCATTATCCCGTCATTGTCGACCAGTTTCTGCAATCAAATACATGCAAAAACTGGTTCAATTGACATATATCAAATGAGTGAATCAGTAATAGATCAATTTTGGAAAACATACATAATCAATATCTATCTTGAAATAACTCCAAGTAAACGCCAGATGCCAAACATCAAAAATAGGACTGAACCTCCTGAAAGTACTACATTGTATGATAAAGTTACAGTATATAACAAAGGGAATGGATAGCTTTCAGTTTTATAGTATGAACCAATAAACATTCTAGGTGTTTCCATATTCACAATTCTTGTATTACAGTAGAACCACGAATATCAATTAAATGGAAGATGCGTAAGTTTACTAAAAAAATAAACAACAGCCTCAGCACATGAGAATATTGAATGAAAGCAAAGGGTGACACAAGAGAGTGAACCTGCAGAAAAGGCATGTCATATCATTTAAAGGTATAGTTTCATGACCCAACCAAAAAATTATTCTTTAACGACATCATTGATAATTGATTGTGTCATGGAATATGACTCAATTTTTTAAAAGTAGCTTTAGAAACCTTAACCAACGCATGCACTGAGCACAAATCTTTCAATTCTCAGTGTTTGAGAGGAGTATTTGTCAAAATTAAAAGTGTGATACTTACCAGTAGGAAACATACGAGAATACTCGGTAGAAACATGAATGGAGATAAACCGGTTATATGACTTGCCTCCATCACCGTGTACCCATATCGTAGCATCAAAAAGTCCCTGCAATGATACCACCATTGATACAAATTTACCAATACATAGCTTAGATCTGTCGTATTCGTTGTTAAAATACTGCTTTTGGTTCGCACAAAAATCGTCATCTGTGTTCGTTAAAAGAGGGTGGGCTATAATAATAAATAATACAACACAGCATGTATATAGCGCCATAAATAATTTTCACAATTGCTCTTCGGCATTTAACAACACATAAATAATGGTATTCCTACAATGATAGCTATATACAAAGTACATAAAAGGCATACAAATCAGCGTCATGCAATCGATAGCAATACGTTTATCTCCATATGCATATAAATATGTGTTAAGAGTGATGTGTACATGACGTTTACGCTATTTATAGAGCTACAATATAGACGTGCAATGTAAGAGGTATTAACATCCTTCATTAATCTTACAAGATTTTATGCCATCCTGGAAGCTGATGGTCAGATATTCAACAACGAGGTCGAAACCCTTCTAAAGCAGCAGTTTTGATTGGTAATAGTACGAGATATTTGGACACAAAACAAGAATTCTGTCTCCGACCGCAGTGATCGTGACGGCTGATTAATAAAAGGTTGACGAGCTCAATAAATACCTGGGAGCTGTTCAATTCAGTGTCTTGTATGTGTACACCAAAGTTTTGCATTGCAACCTGTACCGTTCAGGTAACAAGTGCAATGAATATAATGCTGGTGTGATGTACTGGTATATCCTGACCAATTTTAGGATAATAACAACAGGAAAAATATAACTATTAACTTGAAGAAGAGTAGCATTTGTTATTGATAAAATGTAATGAGGATTATGATTGTTATGGTATCAGATTGGTTTCAAGTTTTCTTACGGCAAATTGGCTTGTTTAGGAATCCAAGACGCAGCATTTAACGCAATAGCTATGATATACAGCCAGTACGACCCCGGCAGTGCTCGTAACTCTCTCAGTGTCTGCAAAGAAGGTCTAGCAATAATTCATGTTTCAACTTATTTGCATTTTGTCATCATAATCAATGTACACGATGTGGCCATAAAATTGGAGTTGAAAGCAGGAAAGTTAAAATTGCGTTAGAGTAACGTGTCGTTAGCAAATTGCAGGGCTACGGAAACATAAACATTCCTATGGGAAAAATGAACGGTTTCAGGTATAGGACTTTTTCCAATGTTGAAGGCAAGACGTTTTGGAATCTTCTGCTACCATAGTTTCAAAGATCTGTTTAGTGATGCCAGAAAAAACCCTAAAAGATGTTTAAGAGAAATAATGTTTGGAATACACAAACTTTTCAATTATGTTTTAACTTATGCTGAATTATTTCATTTATTTTGTAAAATAATAAATATAAAATATTGCATTTGGCTCGTTGATTAAAACGAGTCGCATGTTTTCCCTTCATTGATTATATCTTGATCTATGTCATCGATTGTCATTTGCACAAACAATGGCATACTATAGTGTTATGTCATTATTTACAAGTCTCCACCGATCAGTACGCTCCCATTCAAACACTATGTAGAAGGAAAGCTAATAACAACAACACATCGTCGAAACACAAATGTATTGCTCCGGATATTCGATCCTTCCCAGCACCCATTAATATGACATGACAAGATCGAAAGCTCGGAGGGAATTAACTAGAATTCTTGAATGCATGTACATAAAAACAGAACAACACTCTCTCCCAACTTCCATTCTCACCTCCTCCTCCAGAAATGCTAATAGTTTAATAATAAAACCAAACTGTAAAAAACAGAGAACAGGATATTGTCCGTGTCGATATAAATATATCAAGTGTTTTTTGAGTTAAACGTTTTTCTCGTAATACGATTATTTTAAATTAAATAGAAAATAGATAAATAATTAAATGAATGAATACACAACGACTTTATTGTACTTTGAACCATAGTGCACGGAAAATTTCGAACCGAAATTTGAACTTGTCATGAAAATCGATCTCGTGGTGACATAAAAAGTCCTTATACATATTTGTAAAATATGTATAAGATTGTATGCGTAACATATATATTAAATCAGCAAAAAAATACCCATACGCAGTAACAGCAATGTCTTATTAAAATAAAACTAACGATAAAAAATATCTTTTGAAAAGTGAAATTATGAAATAGATTTCGTTATCAATCTCAGTTAAACATGTGTTTGATTTTATAACTCGGCGCAAAAAAAGTAAGGATTGATGAAATTTGATGTCGAAAAATCAAAACTGATTCGAATGCTGTATTATATTTATTGTACAGAGTACGAACGAAACCCAATTACATGGTGTCCGTAAAAAAACATCAAAATTAGTACAATAAACCCCCAGGCCGTTGATACCATATGTACTCACCAACATTTTGTTATTTTTATCATCCTCGTCTAGCCTAGGATGAAGTGGAAGAACAAACGCTAAACCAACGGCACACATTACTCCCATTCCACAGGCGACGACGCCTGTAACAACAACAAGGAATATAGTAGTATGTCATCTAATTGAATGCGCCATGGAGAGGAAACTATATTTAAAAGAAAATGTATAAGGAGCGTTATCACATATCGTACAATAAGTGCCGTAATGGCATTATAGTACAGGTATGTCAATAATTATATGTATGTACCTTTCCAAGGACTGTCTCGGAAATAAAACGGCAATAGTTGGAAAAGAGGCATCTGTCTGAACGCAACGTTCCTCTACTTATCTCATGGATGAGATTCTCATTTGTGGTGTGCTGTTAAGAAACCCTTCGTATACTTTCACATGTTCGTGAACCTTAACTTCAATCGAGCTACATATCAGTGCTATATACGTGCGTCATATTCAAACCATTTTCATGCTTTGACTTTTATTATTGCAAGAAATTATGTTCTCGTGTTTTTCTTTTTCTGGTCAAACAAAAACGTATGTAAACAGGTAAGATGTAGAATTGTTCACATTAATGGCAGAGTCCATCGGGAATTCAAAACGTATATAATCAACATATTGATGGGATAGTCCATCGTGAATTCAGAACGTATACAATCATCATGTTAATGGGATAGTCCATCGTGAATCCACAACGTATAAAATCAACATATTAATCTGATAGTTCATCGTAAATTCACAACGTATATAATCAACATATTAATTGGTATTCCATCGTGAATTCACAACGTATATTATCATCATGTTAATTGNAATCGGATGGTTCATCGCGAGTTCACAACGTATATAATCATCATGTTAATTGGATAGTCCATGGTGAATTCACAAGGTATATAATCGACATATTAATCGGATAGACCATCGTGAATTCACAACGTATGTCAATAACATACCAATCGGATGGTTCATCGCGAATTCACAACGTATATAATCAACATATTAATTGGTATTCCATCGTGAATTCACAACGTTTATAATCATCATGTTAATGGGACAGTCCATCGTGAATTCACAACGTATATAATCAACATATTAATGGGATAGTTCATCGTGAATTCACAACCAATATATAATCATCATGTAAATGTGATAGTCCATCGTGAATTCACAGCGTATATAATCAACATATTAATGGGATAGTCCATCGCGAAAAATCTACAGGATATATAAAGATCATACTTTAAGTTTCAAGCTGAGTATCATACTGATTTCACGAGTATGATATCTTTTTTGACGGTAAAGCACAAATGGAAACAAAGTTATATGTTTTCATACAGCACAAATATAACGGCGAAAACGTTACATCACCAAGTTGAGAAAATTAACGTCGTACTTGATGTAATGTTTTATTTTGTTATTCAACGTAACTTTACATTTTTTTCTGCTATGACTTAATAAGATTGCTCAAAATATGATCAAATGTGTCGTCAATTTAACAACTGTTTTGTAAAGATGGAGATAAACACGCAAAACAAAACCCCGCAGCTTTGAATGCACTGAATAGAAGGCCAACAGTAAAATTGTATCTTGCTTTATCTTTTCAATCAAATGAATGAACTCTGATTTCACACTTGAAGGTATTTGATTATCTTTTTTTTGTTTTTGTTAGAAACTAAGATTGTCAGCTGAAAGTCAATATGTTATTTAAACATGTTCAGATATAACCATGTGATGGAGCGCACTTTAATTATAAGCATACCTAGCCATACTGATGGTATTAGTCCTCCAACTGTGTCAACGTAAGGCGTGACGAAATAGCTGAGGCTCTGTCCGCAGAATCCAATTGCACTGATTGCCATGGCGCTTAATGTGTCTTCTGGAAAACAATGGGCGACAACTCTGGCCTGTACAACTGAGGATTAACACAAAAAAAGTAATAAGAATGCATTTAGCGTACATATTAATGTCACTGTATTGTTACAAAACAACTGAAGCAATTGTTGAAGGTACTATATTACATTATAAAATACAATGCGTAACAAATAGATACAATTAACATTGATTTCCCGTTTTATGTACAACCGATAATGCTGAACAAGAGGGAAATTGTGCTAAGAAACATTGGGAAATCAAAATATAAGAAACAAAATTTGGTGAGGATGCAAAACAGCTGCGATGAAACAAAAGGTTATTAAACAAGATGCGGACAACTCTTTCTCAATATATATTTCCTCCACAGAGGGATGATGGTTGAAACATATTCCACAGAGGCGCAACGAAGCATACTTTAAAAAAAAGATAAACAACCCCTCTAAGCCTGTCAAACGATGCAAAAACATGTGATGGTGGAGTGGTTAACAAAGATGGAATATGGATGCCTTCCTGTACAGTATATCTAAAACACGTTGTCTGCATTGTAAATCAAAGAGCGAAAAAAACAGCATTTCAGCAATAATCGAGGTAGCAGAGAAGTCACCAAACTGCTATTGTAGAAAGAACAATAACAAAGAAGAATCCATCCAAGAATATTCGTGATTTGACCGATCATCTAACTACCATGCGGACATTTCAAGATAGTAGAAACGTCAAGTGAAAAGTGGCCCTGCCAAAGAAGTGATGAGTCAATAATATAAACTGAATTGAGGTATATTTTGTGGAAATATAACATGCATTATTTGCAATGTTGTGTTCAGTTTTACAAATGTACTGAAATGAAAGTGTATCGATTAATATGCAATGGTGTTCTTTCTAGCACAACAACTTCAATGACGTATCAAAGTTTTCAAGGATATAAAACGGTCGATAGTTACAAGGCAGATACATGTATATACAGCAGAAACAACAGAATTGATAATGGTCAAACTCATAGGGAAAGGCGATATGTTGTTTGCTTATGATCACCAGAGTGCTCTTTAGTGTGGTTATGTGGTCACTACAAGTGTTCTCGATGTGAGGACGTGACATAACTTTGGTTTGACCTATATTTGTCGATAAAACAGAACATTGCTTACTGTTTCGATATACTTGTAAATTGTACTTTATCGATAGTCTTATTGTTTGTTTATAGTATCCATACTTTTGTATATTCTGAGTTCGAATTATATTTTTGATGACTATGGTATTCTCCTGGGTTTTTTCTTTTTTTCTTTTTTTTTATTCTTACATTTTTCAAAATATACCTATAATATATATACTTTTGATCAGAATCACTTTTGCTTCCGGGCATATGTGAAAATAAATTTTTCATTTGGTTTATATTGAGATTACTTTTGAACAATTGACTGTTCTTTTAATTCATCAGCACTCAAAAATTCCAAAAATCGTAATTACAGTCGGAAAATGAGCCATAGGAAAAGGGTTACCCTTAAAATTGGTAACAATGAGGTATTCACTAAAAAACTTAAATTGAACAAAACTCATCCTAAATATTAACAGAAACTGTTTAATATCGAGTGTGACACCCGTGAACATCAATTACAGTTTCACAACGTCTGCGCGTGCCCCGAATGAGATAGCGTATCCGGTTTTGTTGGATAGCGTTCCACTCAGCTACCAAAGCTGTTCCCAGCTCCTGGAGCGTTCTTGGCTAAACATGTATGGCAGAGATAGCTGTCTGCAGCATGTCCCACACATGCTCGATAGGATTTAGATCCGGCGAGCGGGCTGGCCAATCCATTCGTTGAATAGTATGTTGCTGTAGATACTGCCCAGTCACCCTTGCTCTATGTGGCCTAGCATTATCGTCCATAAGTATGAAGTCAGGGCCGATTACGCAGCGTAGGGTCTGACATAGGCATCAATGATGTCATCGCAATAAATCCGGGCCGTAACGGTACCATTATGGAAGACATAGAGGTCAGTTTTCCCACAAAGGCTTAAGCCTCCCAACACCATCACTGAACTCCCGCCATGACGGCCATGTTCCATAACGTTACCTGCCTGGGACCTCTCCCCAGGTTGTCTCCATACTCAAACGCGCCTGTCGGTGAACTCGAGACATAATTTGGACTCGTCAGTAAAAAGAACCTGTTCCCATTCCTGAAGAGTGCTGTTAGCTTGGGCCTAATCTAATCGGTCCCTAACATGGCGGGCAGTTAAGGGAACTCGTATTGTTGGTCTACGTGACCTTAAACCAACATCATAAAGACGGTTCCTAACAGTCTGAGTGGTTACCCGGGTACCAGAAGCATTTAGTAGGTCATTATGTAAAGCTGTGGTAGTCTAGAACCTGTGACGCCGTGCCTGTATGATCAAAAATCTGTCTTGGCGCTGCGTTGTAGCCCTAGAACGACCTCCAACATGACGTCTGAAAGGGTTTCCGTTAGTTTGGAAACGATTCCTCATTCTTGCCTCCACACTTTGAGACAACCCAAGGTCTGCTGAAACCTGACATTAAGACATGCCAGCTTGCAGCATTCCGATGCCCCGTTTCATTTCACCGTTATTAATGCGCTTTCATGGTTGACTTAACACACCCACACAGGACGATTTAGAAGGCTAACATACTCGCCCAAAACAGTACGGAAGGAAAATATAATATCCTTTCTAACTTTTTTTTCTTCAAAAAATAGTTGATCCTTAACAAAATGTGAGTAGTATATATATAAATGATCTTCAAGAATACGAAATGGTAGATATATCAGGTAACACGATGATATATTTTTGTATTATCTCAATCCACATATACATACAACGTAGAGGCCCGTCTCCAAATGCCAGAAGGTCAGATCCCGTCACCATCAGCATGTACATTGAGGAAGTTATAGGTGCATGTGACATGGTTCCAACAGTAAACAGGACTGATCCAAGTAATGTCAAACTGCTGTACAAAACCGCAGAACCTAGATGAAGTAAGATAAAGTTCAAAGGCAATACCGAAAACTTCCACCGTGGGCGGTAATATGGCATGGACTTAAGGACATATATCATAAAATTATGTATCATCTATAATCCAAAGTTTATGATCGTGGTCAGTAACACATGTGTCATCAAACATCGAACCACTGCCATAGTTCGGAGTTAATGAATAGTTTCATTAGGACACGTGTTGTCACACTGTCAAGAGTAACGTGTACAAATGCATGTGCATGTCTCGGTTATGAGGAGATACATGAGCGAGGCAAGCTGGACAGGTGCTGTCATAATTCCAGCATCTTCCATCGCATGTCGTTGCAATGGAATAAAACATGTCTGTGTGATTACATTATGCTTATGAATGCTGCTTAGATAATTTTAGAGAGTAAACTATACATTTCTATTATCATAGACAAAAAAAAGGGTCAAACATGCAATTTAAACATGACTTGATGAAAAGCTAAATGATAGAAATATAACTCTATTTTTACTTACGACCATTCCCGAGTTTGTCGATCAAGAACCCTAATGGCACGCTCAGAACGACATTTCTGTAAACAATAGACGTTCAAAATCCCCACATGAATATATTTATGTATGATATGAACACCATGTGAGAAGTTATATATATGTATGATGCAAGCAGGAACAGTATATCGTTTACTATAGCGTTATTGCACAAATAGATTGAAATTTTACCTCATGATAAAAAAAGTTTCACAATAAGCTTATAAACGTTATCAATTCATGGAAATTAAATTAAATCTAAGATAAATATTAAAGATATTTTTTATGTCTGTTTATGCATACCTTTAAAGGGTATTTTTCTGCCGAAGTCCACAGAGAACATTATATACTAGTCATCGAAACGTAACATATAAACACTTATTGGTTGTGCTAAATGAATCTTTACATAGTCTTTGAATTTTCTTAGTAAAAAATATAATAGCATACACAAGCTATGACATTCGCCATAGCTAACAGCAAAGTAATCAAAGTATACTCTGGAAGAAATTATATATGAATATATAATTATTCAAATTGATTCAAAAACGAAAATGTCGAAAACTGCATGAAAATTGGTCAACCCAAAACCGATATTTGGACGTTTAAAGTATACGATTACCACCTGTTCGTCTATGACTTATTAGCATAATCGTAATGTCCAGGTAATGAGAAACCGCTTGGCTGTGACGTCACAAGTTCAACTGCTGTGAGAGCCATCATGGAAGGAACAGGCGAGATCGCAAATTAACGAGATTTGCGGTATCAGATGATGTCGAAAATTATTTTATATGTAGATGGCTACCAGCAATATCAAATTTGCCAGAACTTTCAGACAGCTGGTCGAATGAAAACTAATCTACCAATTCTGAAGAGAGAAACATAGGCTAGTAGCATTGAATGAACAGTTTCTGAGCACTAATGAGAAATTTGCTGAGTAAACGAATTTGATGGAAAATAATTAACAATGCTTTCGATGTTGTCGATGTTTATTGAAATCTTAAATGGAAAGTAAGTTTGCATTCACTTCATTCACTCTATAGTGTGAATATATATCACCTTGTCGTTGAACGGGCGTCATTTCGTGACCATTTTCTGTGCCGAATTATTTCTATCGCAAAGTTATATTATGTGGTACATGACCCGCTACAGTCCAAAAATACAATATGTATCGGTTGAAAATAAGTAAATGTTTACAAAATTATTTCAACGTTGTTCCTGCAATAATATGTATTTTTCAATACCCACTTAAACCTACTGTCTAATCACAAATTGACGACATTGTGTCTTCCTTATTTTAGGTCGACGTATAAATGATATGGTGCAGACAAATAGTAGCACTTTTAATTGTATGCAACCCTATGCAGTTAAACTATATTTATATATTAATATATAATTGAATTATGCGATTAAAAATAAACTTTTTTCCTAATCTGATTCACATAAGTTATAACATCTTTAGTCAATAATGAAAATTATCTCGATCCACTCACGTAGCCTAAATTAAGGCGTGCAATCAGTGTACAGGTAAATTACTCTAAACATATACACCTGTGTCCAATTATCATTATCAAGAATTAGGGAGACTACCTTTACATGTAATTAGAAAATTCAGAATTTTTAAATATTGGCTTAAACTTAGAATTTCGGACTATTGTATTTTAAAGGCTGGTTAGGATGAGATGATTGAAAAGGGCAGCGACTGGACAAATAACATTAGAAATGAAGGTTAGGTTAGGTTTGGGATATTTATGGCAAACGGATGGTAATGAAGGTCAAATTCTGAATATTATTCAATGTAGAATGACACTTTTCAACAGGAGTATCTAGGTTTAATTAATTCGAATCCTAGTTGTTCTCTTTATAAATGGATCTGTGGTATTTTTGTCTTAAACACTATTTAATTAAATCTGCTGGTTTACAAAATATAAAACAAATTGCTAAACTTCGGCTGGCATCGAAACTGGTAAATTTCATGTTTTAGAAAATAGAATTTGTATATATTGTAACAGTGGCGACATCGAAGACGAATATCATTTTATTGTAAAATGTAGTCATTATACTGATTTATGAAACCGTTTCGTTAAAAAATATTATCATAAAAACCTAGTGTGACAACATCTTTAGATTTGATAATAATAAGGAATAAAAAAGCATTGTCTTATCTAGCAAAACTATATGTTAGCCAAATCCAAAAAATGGAGATGCAAGGTTTAATCTTACCATATATGCATGGTTGGATAGTTGTTTTCTTTGTTATATATATGTGTACTGTACACTTTGTATTGTATTTATGCACTTCACTGATAAACCGCAAGGTTAAAGGTAATAAAGAATGAAAGAATGAAGGAATCAGTTATGACATCAGGAGACCCAAAACACAAAAAGATGGCAGCAGGTTGGCAAGGGAGTGTGTTGCAATTTATGCAAAGAACAAAACTTCGTTCAATACAACTGCATCAACCGAGAGAAGATAGCAAAATGTTGGCTTACATTTTGCAAATTGTATACTGATCAGGTGGTCGAATGATAAATGACCCGTATAGGTGAGACTTGAACACTCTGATTCATCAAATGAGTGGTTCTTCTTCTGCAACATTCTTGAAATTGGTGTGTATATTTATAATGTATTATAAATGAAAGAGGTTTCGTTAACATCCTCAATTCACTCGATTTCATAAATAATTAAAAAAAAAAAGGAAAATATCCCTGTCTCATATCTCTATATTCGGCTAGCCCAATATTGGACTAGTTTGATATTCAAATGTTTCTAACATAATAGGTCTTATACCGCTTTTTCAAACCTTTAACAAAACAGGACATTTTCTAAAGTATCCATCTGCAAAACGGCATCATCGATATTCTAGGTTAAAGGTGCCCAATTGGCATCTCTTCGAATTTCATTATAGAATCGTTAATTTTTGTTTTCAACAAGCCGGGGCATATTGTTATAGCTCTTATATCGCTTTTTCACACCTATATCGCAACAGGGCATATTCTATGATATCAACACGCAAAATGGCATCAACGATACCCCAGGCTAAAGATGCCCACCGGACATAATTTCGAATTTCAGTACAAAATCGTTAATTTTTCGTTTTCAACATGCCAGGGCATATTGTTACAGCAAGATTCTTAAAATTGGTGTGTATATTTATAATTAATTATAAATATGATGTTTTGTTGACATCCTCAATTCACTCGCCCACTGGATTTCATTTAGAATTTCAGTACAGAATCATTCGAATCGTTAGTTTAATCGTTTTCAACATGCCAGGGCATATTGTTATAAGTCTTATATCGCTTCTTCACACCTGGGCCCTACTAGTGCTAATGACATGATGCTGAGATGTTTTCTACTTGTATTTTGTCCTTTTTCGTGAATTAATTTACTCTGTTACTGTATAATACATACATGGATACATTTACAACCGTGTACACAGCACAGCGTTTGCCTCCTCGATAGGAACTCATCTTTTATATGTACATTTGTATGTAACAATTTCTTATACCTATACATGTACAATGTAGGCTATTACATGAGTTTCCCTTTCATAGGAGATTACTGAAACGAGTCTTAGAATTTTTCAATCAGAGGTGTGCACAAATGATAAATTTATGACGAGTTTCATAAATTTCATATGAAATGAAAACCAGTGTAAGATCCTTTTTATTACATAATCAAGATTTTTGGCATTTATTCGTGTTAAACGAAAATAGTCATGCAAATTTGAAATGTAAAAAGCCGCCATTTTGACTCGTGTGCTTAAGTTTGTGACGTCATGTACGTTTCCTAGGCGTGACGTCATAATTGAAACTATTGAAAGTTAAAACCAATCACAGGGCTGATATGTCATATTACATGGGTTTATACGCAAAAAAATATGACATGGGTATATTCACGGGATAGCACAGTACATTATGTGATAAATATAAATATTGCATACAGCACTAGTTGACGATGGATCATATCATTTAAATAGCTTAAGAGTTTGCATATCAAACGCGCGATCGAAGTTTTCCGATAGATTTTGAAATGGCTGTTTTGACAGCGTTGAACTCGTGACGTCATAGATGTAGGCTTGCTGAGTTATTCAAAAAAATTGCAATATCTCGGAAACGAAGGCCATCACGACGCGTACGTACGCACTTTTTTGTGCCGTGTATTCTATAATATTAAGTATTTTCATAGCGTTATATAGTAAATTATTCAGGGTACACATTTAGATGTCATCAATATGTTTGCACATGTTGACAAAATGAAGCCGCAGGGTTTTTCGGTTCTTTAACACGCGTTGCTATGTATGTCAGAATTAAAGAACTTCCATAAAGGTTAATGATAATCTGTCAGCACTAACAATGCGTGTTATAGACCATACATTATATAACACGCTTGTTTTTGTCGATTTCATGGGGCGTTGAATCGAGCTGGTCCGGGCACAAATGAAATAAACTTAAAAACAGATCAATTACTTTGTCTCAAGTCTAAGTCAAATCATCACAGTATGAGACTGACAATAGCAATATCAAATCTTTATATTTCAGATAACATTATTTTCTACTACATAGTCCGTCATTTTATCTTCGTTGTCATGAATACAGCGGTTTTTTTTGTACAGAAACAGAGTACATGTAACAATGAAATTACTAATAAAAGAACTTATTTCACCGAATACTCCTAAAACTTTTTTCTGTCACAGCAGATTAATACTTGCAAAACGTTGTGACTTAGGTATCATTCGCTTTCAATGAAACGGACGATATTTTGTAGTTTTACTAAGTGAAACTTGAATTTAAGCATGTACCTGCACTTATGCTATATTTAGTCATTTTACGCTACTAGCGACCTTTCGTAAAATTCTTGGAACAGCAAAGTCAGTGTTGTCCAAATCCTATCAATGACGTAAACAATAGCGGTCAACTGACCTCATGGTGTTATAAAATCCCATCAACTTTGCATTTGTTATGCATTGCGATGACGGGGTGCGCTGCAAATGTCAATACAATGTATATTGATAAGACTAATTGGTATACATGTTGAGCTTTGTAAGATCAACTACTTACGTCCATCTGATTACAGAGAATAAGATATTATACCGAAGCTCTCCGAGACCTAGACACACTTTACAATCGTTTGGGTCCCGCGTCTGGTTTGTTCCGTTGTAGGGATGCTGTAAAGAGGGAACTAATTACAGCAGATTAGATACAAATCAATATTATGCAAATTTTCCTACTACGGAATCAAATGAAAACGTGTCAAGCGTGCGAAGGTAATAACATGGACAGCAAAAGGATACATCACTTTGTAGTCAATATATTCACCTCTGTGCACTTCGAATGTTACCGTTACTTATAAATGATAACCTCATTAAACGCTGTATCGTGGTATGGTTTGAGTTGGTTCTCACACTGCAATGTGTCCTGGTACATATTGTATGATGAAGGTCTGGTCTTCACTAAGTGGTGTACTGTGGTATGGTATACGTTTTGTCCTCACTAAGTGTTGTACTGTGGTATGGTATAGGTTTGGTCCTCACATAGTGGTGTACTGTGATAAGGTATACGTTTCGGCCTCACTAAGTGGTGTACTGTGGTATGGTATAAGTTTGGTCCTCACTAAGTTGTTTATCGTGGTGTGATGTCAGTTGGTCTTCACTAAGTGGTGTAGAGTGGTATGGTATAAGTTTGGTCCAAACTAAGTGGTGTACTGTGGTATGGTATATGTTTGGTCCTCACTATGTGGTGTAATGTGGTATGGTATATGTTTGATCCTCACTAAGTGGTGTACTGTGGTATGGTATACGTTTGGTCCTCACTAAGTGGTGTAATGTGGTATGGTATATGTTTGGTCCTCACTTAGTGGTGTACTGTGGTATGGTATAAATGTGGTTCTCATTAAGTGGTGTACTGTGGTATGGTATACGTTTGGTACTCACGAAGTGGTGTACTGTAGTATGGTATACGTTTGGTCCTCACTAAGATGTGTACTGTGGTATGGTATATGTTTGGTCCTCACTTAGTGGTTACTGTGGTATGGTATAAATGTGGTTCTCATTAAGTGGTGTACTGTGGTATGGTTTACGTTTGGTCCTCACGAAGTGGTGTACTGTGGTATGGTATACGTTTGGTCCTCACTAAGTGGTGTACTGTGGTATGGTACATGTATAAGTTTGGTTCTCACTAAGAGGTGTACTGTTGTATGGTACATGTATACGTTTGGTTCTCACTAAGTGGTGTACTGTGGTATGGTATAAGTTTGGTCCTCACTAAGA
>NW_018407582.1:1099566-1101897 GCF_002113885.1 Mizuhopecten yessoensis
TGTGGTCCTCACTAAGTGGTGTACTGTGGTATGGTATACGTTTGGTCCTCACTAAGTGGTGTACTTCGGTATGTTATAAGTGTGGTCCTCACTAAGTGGTGTACTGTGGTATGATATAAGTTTGATCCACACTAAGAGGTGTATCGTGGTATGATATAAGTTTGGTCCTCACTAAGTGTTGAACTGTGGTATGGTATAAGTTTGGTTCTCACTAAGTGGTGTACTGTGGTATGGTATAAGTTTGGTCCTCACTAAGAGGTGTATCGTGGTATAATATAAGTTTGGTTCTCACTAAATGGTGTACTGTGGTATGGTATAAGTTTGGTCCTCCCTAAGTGGTGTACTGTGGTATGGTACATGTATACGTTTAGTTCTAACATAGTGGTGTACTGTGGTATGGTATACGTTTTGTCCTCACTAAGTGTTGAACTGTGGTATGGTATAAGTTTGGTTCTCACTAAGTGGTGTACTGTGGTATGGTATAAGTTTGGTCCTCACTAAGTGGTGAACTGTGGTATGGTATAAGTTTGGTCCTCACTAAGTGGTGTACTGTGGTATGATATAAGTTTGATCCACACTAAGAGGTGTATGGTGGTATGATATAAGTTTGGTCCTCACTAAGTGTTGAACTGTGGTATGGTATAAGTTTGGTTCTCACATAGTGGTGAACTGTGGTATGGTATAAATTTGGTCCTCACTAAGAGGTGTACTGTTGTATGGTACATGTATAAGTTTGGTTCTCACTAGGAGGTGTACTGTTGTATGGTACCTGTATACGTTTGGTCCTCACTAAGTGGTGTACTGTGGTATGATATAAGTTTGATCCACACTAAGAGGTGTATCGTGGTATGATATAAGTTTGGTCCTCACTAAGAGGTTTATCGTGGTATGATATAAGTTTGGTTCTCACTAAGTGGTGTACTGTGGTATGGTATAAGTTTGGTCCTCACTAAGAGGTGTACTGTTGTATGGTACATGTATAAGTTTGGTTCTCACTAGGAGGTGTACTGTTGTATGGTACCTGTATACGTTTGGTCCTCACTAAGTGGTGTACTGTGGTATGATATAAGTTTGATCCACACTAAGGGGTGTATCGTGGTATGATATAAGTTTGGTCCTCACTAAGAGGTTTATCGTGGTATGATATAAGTTTGGTTCTCACTCAGTGGTGTAATGTGGTATGGTATAAGTTTGGTCCTCACTAAGAGGTGTATCGTGGTATAATATAAGTTTGGTTCTCACTAAATGGTGTACTGTGGTATGGTATAAGTTTGGTTCTCACTAAATGGTGTACTGTGGTATGGTATAAGTTTGGTCCTCACTAAGAGGTGTACTGTGGTATGGTATACGTTCGGTCCTCACTAAGTGGTGTACTTCGGGATGGTATAAGTGTGGTCCTCACTAAGTGGTGTTCTGTGGTATGGTATAAGTTTCGTCCTCACTAAGTGGTGTACTGTGGTATGATATAAGTTTGATACTCACTAAGTGGTGTACTGTGGTATGGTATAAGTGTGGTCCTCACTAAGTGGTGTACTGTGGTATGATATAAGTTTGGTCCTCACTAAGTGTTGAACTGTGGTATGGTATAAGTTTGGTTCTCACTAAATGGTGTACAGTGGTATGGTATAAGTTTGGTTCTCACATAGTGGTGTACTGTGGTATGATATAAGTTTGATCCACACTAAGGGGTGTATCGTGGTATGATATAAGTTTGGTCCTCACTAAGAGGTTTATCGTGGTATGATATAAGTTTGGTTCTCGCTCAGTGGTGTAATGTGGTATGGTATAAGTTTGGTCCTCACTAAGAGGTGTATCGTGGTATAATATAAGTTTGGTTCTCACTAAGTGGTGTACTGTGGTATGGTATAAGTGTGGTCCTCACTAAGTGGTGTTCTGTGGTATGGTATAAGTTTCGTCCTCACTAAGTGGTGTACTGTGGTATGATATAAGTTTGGTCCTCACTAAGAGGTTTATCGTGGTATGATATAAGTTTGGTTCTCACTAAGTGGTGTAATGTGGTATGGTATAAGTTTGGTCCTCACTAAGAGGTGTATCGTGGTATAATATAAGTTTGGTTCTCACTAAATGGTGTACTGTGGTATGGTATAAGTTTGGTCCTCACTAAGAGGTGTATCGTGGTATAATATAAGTTTGGTTCTCACTAAATGGTGTACTGTGGTATGGTATAAGTTTGGTCCTCACTAAGTGGTGAACTGTGGTATGATATAAGTTTGATCCTCACTAAGTGGTGTACTGTGGTATGGTACATGTATACGTTTGGTTCTAACATAGTGGTGTACTGTGGTATGGTATAAGTTTGGTCCTCACTAA
>NW_018407583.1:0-523 GCF_002113885.1 Mizuhopecten yessoensis
CACCGTTTATACAAAATTGGTTCCCCTTCACCAAAGGGTGCTTCAAACTAAATTTGGACAAAATCTCTCATTCCTACAGAAGAAGAATTTTGAAGAATTTGATATGTTTCCCCTTTTGGGCCTCGCCCCTCTGCCCAAAGGGGGACCACACCAACTTTTATACAAAATTGAGTCCCCTTGGACCAGGGATGCTCCAGACTAAATAAGGATAAAATCTCTTAACCCCTATGGTAGAAGAAGGATTTTTAAGGTGTTATCTCTGTTTTCCCAATTTGGCCCTATCCCTCTGCTCCCAGGGGGGCCACACCCACCATTTATACAAGATTGAATCCCCTCGGCCCAAGGATGCTCCAGATCAAATTTAGTGAAATTCTAATTGGCCGTTCAGGACAAGTAGAGTTTTAAAGAAAAAGTTGACGGACAGATGATGGATGGAGGACTCTGCAGCTTCGGAGCTAAAAATTGACAGGTTATATAGACACCGATTCATGTATTTTGGATGTTATTAAGTAAAGTTAAATTT
>NW_018407583.1:2075-2920 GCF_002113885.1 Mizuhopecten yessoensis
AGCATAATAAAATTAAAGTAGAAAAAAAGATAATAATAATACTTCGTGAACTTAGAACACAAAAAAGTGCATATTGTATTTGGGGGAAAAAACAAGTGAAATAAAATCCTCGAACGTGGAAATAAGGGTAAAAATAAATGCTAACTTTGAAAAAAAAAAGGAGACAAAAAATGAATGTCCTATGTGACTACATTCTCATGGTGCAAATGTTTTCACACTATCTAAATTGATTGTTTATTGTCTTGTGTTCTATTTTTTTATATGATTTACATTCATATTCTTTCGTTTTAATAAGAGTTATTGTAGGCTAGTGTTGTGCTTCCTGACATTTTTGTCCGTTTGAGTTATCCCTCTTGTCATATATGACGCATTGGTCAATTTACTTAAAAAATGGTGGCATGCAATCATGCTTGGGATTTAAAGGGGCTGGTCGGGGAAATAATGGCCAAATATCATCACTCTTGGCCTTTTGCTTATTAAGAAGCAGTCATGCAATGGTTTTAATCATATTTGACCCCTGTGACCTTGAATATATTTGTCAAGGTCATTCATTTGAACAAACTTGGTAGTCCTTCATCCCAGCATGTCACTGGCCAAATATCATCATCCTTTGCCTCTTTATTATTCAGGGGAAGTTGTATAAAGATTTTTAACATATTTGACCCATGTGACCTTGAAAATGGATGAAGGTCATTTATTTGAACAAACTTGGTAGCCCTTCATCCAAGCATGTAACTGGCCAAATATCATCACTCTAGGCCTCTTGGTTGTTCAGAAGAGGTTGTTTTAAGGTTTTAAATATATTTGATCCCTGTGACCTTGAATATAAGGCAAGGTCATTTATT
>NW_018407583.1:3820-4337 GCF_002113885.1 Mizuhopecten yessoensis
TGCATTAAGACCCATTTATTTTGTATTTTTTCCACCGACCAGCCCCTTTACAAACAGTAACATAGATACTGAAGATATTCGGATGTGTATGCTGTAAAGGGATCTCCAAGTTGTAGTTTAAACATAAACATTATACTTCTCATTGAAGAACAGTAAAATGTGTATTGCTTAGGCACACATACTGCTTTGGTGGCGTAAAAAACGAAAGTTAACAAATTTGGACTTCTGTTCTCCGCATGCGCAACACGTAAACAGGCAAAATATGAAGGCATACTTTCTTTTATTTTTGCTATTATTATGTTCTTTACATAAAACTGGAAGCTTGAAGTATTCCTTTCATTAATGTATGCCAGAGAACTTATTCCAAGGTGTATTTTCTACAGAAATCGTGTTTAACAGTACGTAGTCAAAATGAGACGTCAATTGCCCTGAATTAATTCAGGCCAGGAAAAGGACACGTGCAAATAATCTTTGGGCCAGAATACCCATCATGCAGATTAATTCAGTAACGAAAGTG
>NW_018407583.1:8225-9201 GCF_002113885.1 Mizuhopecten yessoensis
CTTGGCCGCCATGCAAGTTTTTGCTAGCGCATAAGTGGTTTTCCCCCCATGACCTTTGACATAACACTTTGAGGCCGCTTAAGAAATTACCTGTTGATACGTCTATGCAACCAACTTCCATATTTTTATCATTTTGAGGAAAAGTTATGAGCCCATATCATACTATATACACTGACATGACCCTGCATGAAATAATACATTAATATCCTTTTGGTTTCTGTATTTTTTGTTTCAGGCGGCCGTAAACCTAGGTCGGGAACCACGTGATCGTACCAGGGCGATCCGCATGCCATTAACATTTAACATATTAGTCTGTCATACAATTAAATTTTATGTAATGAAATTTAACTTGACGAGATCCATATAACCAAACAGCAAAGGTTTACGTGGGAGGCTAGTTTTAGTTTGATTTTCTTCTACAGCAGGTTATAGTGTATTAGCTTAATAGAACTATTTTTTTCTTCAATTTCAAAATGAACGAAACACTTACTGGATCACAGTTTGATTATCCAATGCTCCAATAGCAACTTGATTGGTCTTGAATTCGAAGCGACATTGATCTGCGCATCTCTGTCGCATATCATCGATGTCTGCTCCGGCGGCTGCGCAATGGTATCTATCGGTTGTAGCACTTGACACTGGTCCCATGCATTACACGCGACGTCCATTGTCATAGGAGCAAGCGCTTGACACCATAAACATGGTACACGGTATAATCGTATGGCATGAAGTCAGTACATATATAACAACTTATTGCTCATACGCTTACAGCGCAGCCGAATCGACATCGATATGTGGATAACTCGTACATATTTTACACCTTTGTGTACTTATGCTTCACTGGTCATTTGCCTGATAAGAGTGACAGGGTACATACCATACTAGTCATCGAAACGTCACATATAAACATATTTCGGATGTGCTACATGAATTTTTTTCACAATCCATGCTTACCAATCTGAAGAAATTGTTTAGA
>NW_018407584.1:0-523 GCF_002113885.1 Mizuhopecten yessoensis
TTGTGTAGAGTAGTTGTTAACAACCTACAGTTGTGTAGAGTAGTTTCCAACCTACAGTTGTGTAGAGTAGTTAACAACCTATAGTTGTGTAGAGTAGTTAACAACCTACAGTTGTCTAGAGTAGTTAACAACCTACAGCTGTGTAGAGTAGTTGTTAACTACCTACAGTGGGGGAGAGTAGTTGCTACCAACCTACAGTTGTGTAGATTAGATGTTAACAACCTACAGTTGCGTAGAGTAGTTGTTAACAACCTACAGTTGTTTAGAGTAGGTAACAACCTACAGTTGTGTAGAGAAGTTAACAACCTACAGTTGTTTAGAGTAGGTAACAACCTACAGTTGTGTAGAGTCGTTAACAACCTATAGTTGTGTAGAGAAGTTAACAACCTACAGTTGTGTAGATTAGTTGTTAACAACCTACAGTTGTGTAGAGTAGTTGTAAACATACTACAGTTGTGTAGAGTAGTTACCAACCTAAAGTTGTGTAGAGTAGTTAACAACCTACAGTTGTGTAGAGTAGTTG
>NW_018407584.1:3850-4490 GCF_002113885.1 Mizuhopecten yessoensis
TTTATAGTTGTGTAGAGTAGTTAATAACCTACAGTTGTGTAGAGTAGTTAATAACCTACAGTTGTGTAGAGTAGTTAACAACCTATAGTTGTGTAGAGTAGTTAATAACCTATAGTTGTGTAGAGTAGTTAATAACCTACAGTTGTATAGAGTAGTTAATAACCTATAGTTGTGTAGAGTAGTTAACAACCTACAGTTGTGTAGAGTAGTTAACAACCTACAGTTGTGTAGAGTAGTTAATAACCTATAGTTGTGTAGAGTAGTTAATAACCTATAGTTGTGTAGAGTAGTTAACAACCTACAGTTGTGTAGAGTAGTTGCTAACAATCTTATTTACGAATGACGCTCAGTACATTAGTGTCGATCAGATACATATTTAATACATTATAATATATATTTGATCGGTTATAATACATATTTGTTCGGTTATAATACGTATTTGATCGGTTATAATACGAATTATAACTGAACAAATATGTATTATAACCGATCAAATACGTATTATAACCGATCGAATACGTATTATAACCGAACAAATATGTATTATAACTTGTGTTGTACGAAAATAATTTATGTAGATTTGTTGTCAATTAACTGAACTGAACGTCCATGCCTATATGAACACTTATTGCTTCATCAT
>NW_018407585.1:0-523 GCF_002113885.1 Mizuhopecten yessoensis
CTCAGGATTCCCAAAGATGCAGGTTAATGAAGAAAATGCACAAGTGGTATGGTCTCCAAGATGCTGCTGCAATGAAATATACTATTTCTGTCTGTGATATGAATGTCTGTGTTTTTTTATTATGTTCATTAGAGTGCCTTTTTGTTTTGTTGTCACTCCCGAGTTCCCGGTGTGAGGTCGTGACATTGCTTTGAAACAGAAGACGTTTACCCTTCGGGACACCTGGTCCTGTTCTTCTTGTAGTGTTCAATGGTCTCCATGCAGATTTTACATTTGTTCATACTCTGCCCTATTTTTATCGATTTTTAGATGTTTAGTTTTTGTATCTGAGGGTCAGATAACACAAGGTAAGACTACTGCTATTGTTGTTGTTTACAAAGTTACGTATTTGTTACTGATAAGTAATATTATAACATTAGTTGTAGAGTGTGATCTGCTGGTCAAACACAGTGGTAAAACTACTGAAATTGATTCACAAAGGAGTATATGCATTGGGATTTGAACATGTTGAGTAAGATTTCAG
>NW_018407585.1:1909-2395 GCF_002113885.1 Mizuhopecten yessoensis
AATACCATTTCATGAATGAATCAGTGTCAACAACTAAATGTGTAATTTACTGCCTATGTATGTAAAATGCTTCGTTCATGATCATCAAAGAAGATTATTTACGTTTATGATTTATGATCGTATCCATATATTAACTCATCTTGTATCTCCATTATAAACGAATTATTATATTTATTGTACGCTTGTTAACCAGTACAGTATCCCGTACGTACATGTATACATTCAACTGTTCTCTTATAATTATTTATTGTACGCTTTCATAGATATTTAAAATATATTAAAACAAGGTCGTTTCATGTCCATCGAAGGTTTATTCAATAAGTAACCCCTCCAAAATTGATTGGTTGTTGACTGTGTATTTACTTACTAGTACAATTATCACACACACACACATTAAACAGACAAACAAGCACTCCAAGGGAATGCACAGATTCAAGTTTTGGGTATTGCTAAAAAATGAAATTAAAACCGTCTGTCAAGCAAACA
>NW_018407586.1:0-523 GCF_002113885.1 Mizuhopecten yessoensis
TTAACAGTACCACACATAGATGTTGTACCGGTTGTTAACAGTACCCCATATAGATGTTGTACCGGTTAAAAACAGTAACACATATAGATGTTGTACCAGGTATAAACAGTACTACATATAGATGTTGTACCGGTTGTTAACAGTACCACATTTAGATGTTGTACCGGTTATAATAGATGTTGTACTGGTTGTTAATAGTAACACATATAGATGTTTTACCGGTTGTTAACAGTAACTCATATAGATGTTGTACCCTGTTGTACCGGTTGTTAAAAGTACCCCATATAGATGTTGTACCGGGTAAAAACAGTAACACATATAGACGTTGTACCGGTTGTTAAGAGTAACAAATATACATGTTGTACTGGTTGTTAACAGTAACACATATAACTGTTGAACCGGTTGTTAACAGTAACACATATAGATGTTGTACCGGTTGTTAAGAGTAACAAATATAGATGTTGTACTGGTTGTTAATAGTAACACATATAGATGTTGTACCGGTTGTTAACAGTAACACATA
>NW_018407586.1:4489-5624 GCF_002113885.1 Mizuhopecten yessoensis
GTATAGATGTTGTACCGGTTGTTTACAGTAACACATATAGATGTTGTACCGGTTGTTAACAGTAACACATATAAATGTTGTACTGGTTGTTAACAGTAACACGTATAGATGTTGTACAGGTTGTTTACAGTAACACATATAGATGTTGTACCAGTTGTTAACAGTACCACATATAGATTTTGTACCGGTTGTTAACAGTACCACATATGGTTGTTAACAGTAACACATATAAATGTTGTACTGGTTGTTAACAGTAACACGTATAGATGTTTTACCGGTTGTTTACAGTAACACATATTATAAATAGTACCACATATAGATGTTGTACCGGTTGTTAACAGTACCACATATAGGTGTTGTACCGGTCATAAACAAAAACACATAAAGATGTTGTACCGGTTGTTAACAGTACCACATATAGGTGTTGTACCGGTCATAAACAAAAACACATAAAGATGTTGTACCGGTTGTTAACAGTACTACATATAGATGTTATACCGGTTGTTAACAGTACCACACATAGATGTTGTACCGGATGTTAACAG
Source organism: Mizuhopecten yessoensis (assembly GCF_002113885.1). NCBI lineage: Eukaryota > Metazoa > Mollusca > Bivalvia > Pectinida > Pectinidae > Mizuhopecten > Mizuhopecten yessoensis. Next base: position 5,035 of record NW_018407586.1, read on the forward strand.
TAACACATATAGCTGTTGTACTGGAGTAACACATATCAATGTTTACCGGTCATAAACAGCAACACATAAAGATGTTGTACCGGTTGTTTACAGTACCACATATAGATGTTGTACCGGTTGTTAACAGTAACACATATAGCTGTTGTACTGGAGTAACACATATCAATGTTTACCGGTCATAAACAGCAACACATAAAGATGTTGTACCGGTTGTTTACAGTACCACATATAGATGTTGTACCGGTTGTTAACAGTACCACACATAGATGTTGTACCGGTTGTTAACAGTAACACATATAGATGTTGTACCGGTTGTTAACATTACCACACATAGATGTTGTACCGGTTGTTAACAGTAACACATATAGATGTTGTACCGGTTGTTAACAGTACCACATATAGATTTTGTACCGGTTATAAAGAGTAACACATATGGCTGTTGTACCGGTTGTTAACAGTATACCATATCGCTGTTGTACCGGGTATAGACAATAACACAGATATATGTTGTACCGGTTGTTAACAGTATCACATATAGCTGTTGAACCGGGTATAAACAATAACACATATATATGTTGTACCGGTTGTTA
>NW_018407587.1:0-524 GCF_002113885.1 Mizuhopecten yessoensis
ACAAGTATAACACTGTGATAGGGGTATAGCAAGGTGTAATTCTGAAATACAGGTATAACACTGTGACAGGGGTATAGCATGGTGTAACTGTTAGATACAAGTATAACACTGTGATAGGGGTATAGCATGGTGTAATTGTTAGATACAGGTATAACACTGTGACAGGGGTTTAGCAAGGTGTAATTGTTAGATACAAGTATTACACTGTTGAAGGGGTATAACTAGGTGTAATTGTTCGATACAAGTATAACACTGTGATAGGGGTATAGCATGGTGTAATTGTTAGATACAGGTATAACACTGTTGAAGGAGTATAGCAAGTTGTAATTTTTAGATACAGGTATAACACTGTGATAGGGATATAGCAAGGTGTAATTCTGAGATACAGGTATATCACTGTGATAGGGGAATAGCAAGGTGTAATTTTTAGATACAGGTATTACACTGTTTGAAGGGGTATAGCAAGGTGTAATTTTTAGATACAAGTATTACACTGTTGAAGGGCCATAACAAGGTGTAACTAT
>NW_018407587.1:2177-2402 GCF_002113885.1 Mizuhopecten yessoensis
TATACAAATATAACACTGTGATAGGGGTATAACAAGGTGTAACTGTTAGATACAAGTATAACACTGTGATAAGGGTATCACAAGGTGTAATTGTTAGATACAAGTATAACACTGTGATAGGAGTATAATAAGGTGTAATTGTTAGATACAAGTATTACACTGTTGAAGGGGTATTACAATGTGTAACTGTTAGATACAAGTATAACACTGTGAAAGGGGTATAAC
>NW_018407587.1:3144-4152 GCF_002113885.1 Mizuhopecten yessoensis
ATAACACAGTTGAAGGGGTATAGCAAGGTGTAATTGTTAGATACAAGTATAACACTGTGACAGGGGTATAGCAAGTTGTAATTCTGAGATACAAGTATAACACTGTGATAGGGGTATAGCATGGTGTAATTCTGTGATACAGGTATTACACTGTTGAAGGGGTATAGCAAGGTGTAATTCTGAGATACAAGTATAACGCTGTGATAGGGGTATAGCAAGGTGTAATTGTTAGATAAAAGTATAACACTGTGATAGGGGTAAATCAAGGTGTAATTCTGAGATACAAGTATAACACTGTGAAAGGGGTAAAACAAGGTGTAACTGTTAGATAAAAGTATAACAGTGTTGAATGGGTATAACAACGTGTAACTGTTAGATACAAGTATAACACTGTGATAGGGGTATAACAAGGTGTAATTGTTAGATACAAGTATTACACTGTTGAATGGGTATAACAAGGTGTAAGTGTTAGATACAAGTATAACACTGTGAAAAGGGTATAACATGGTGTAGCTGTTAGATACAAGTATAACACTGTGATAGGGGTATAGCAAGGTGTAATTGTTAGATACAAGTATAACACAGTGATAGGGGTAAAGCAAGGTGTAATTCTGAGATACAGGTATAACACTCTGAAAGGGGTATAACAAGGTGTAACCGTTAGATACAAGTAGTACACTGTTGAAGGGGTATAACAATGTGTAACTATTAGATACAAGTATAACACTGTGACAGGGGTATAGCATGGTGTAATTCTGAGATACAAGTATAACACTGTTGAAGGGGTATAGCAAGGTGTAATTGTTAGGTACAAGTATTACACTGTTTAAGGGGTATAACCATACGTAACTTTTAGATACAAGTATAACACTGTGAAAGGGGTATAACAAGGTGTAACTGTTAGATACAAGTTTAACACAGTGATAGGGGTATAACAAGGTGTAATTCTGAGATACAGGTATAACACTGTTGAAGGGGTATAACAAGGTGTAACTGTAAGATACAAGT
>NW_018407587.1:6286-21982 GCF_002113885.1 Mizuhopecten yessoensis
GGGTGTATTTGTTAGATACAGGTATTACACTGTTGTAGGGGCATAACAAGGTGTAATTGTAAGATACAAGTATAACACTGTTGAAGGGGTATAGCAAGGTGTAATTGTTAGATACAGGTATTACACTGTTGAAGGGGTATAGCAATGTGTAATTGTTAGATACAAGTATAACAATGTTGAAGGGGTATAGCAAGGGGGAATTGTTAGATACAAGTATAACACTGTGATAGGGGCATAGCAAGGTGTAACTGTTAGATACAGGTATTACACTGTTGAAGGGGTATAACAAGGTGTAATTGTTAGATACAAGTATAACACTGTGATAGGGGTATAGCAAGGTGTGACTGTTATATACAGGTATTACACTGTTGAAGGGGTATAACAAGGTGTAACTATAAGATACAAGTATAACACTGTTGAAGGGGTATAGCAAGGTGTAATTGTTAGATACAAGTATAACAATGTTGAAGGGGGATAGCAAGGAGTAATTGTTAGATACAAGTATAACACTGTTGAAGGGGTATAACAAGGTGTAACTGTAAGATACAAGTATAACACTGTTGAAGGGGTATAACAAGGTGTAGCTGTAAGATACAAGTATAACACTGTTGAAGGGGTATAGCAAGGTGTAACTGTTAGATACAGGTATTACACTGTTGAAGGGGTATAACAACGTGTAACTGTAAGATACAAGTATAACACTGTTGAAGGGGGATAGCAAGGTGTAATTGTTAGATACAAGTATAACACTGTGACAGGGGTATAGCAAGGTGTAATTGTTAGATACAGGTATAACACTGTGATAGGGGTATAGCAGGGTGTAATTGTGAGATACAAGTATTACACTGTTGAAGGGGTATAACAAGGTGTAACTGTAAGATACAAGTATAACACTGTTGAAGGGGTATAGCAAGGTGTAACTGTTAGATACAAGTATAACACTGTTGAAGGGGTATAGCAAGGTGTAACTGTTAGATACAGGTATTACACTGTTGAAGGGGTATAACAACGTGTAACTGTAAGATACAAGTATAACACTGTTGAAGGGGTATAACAAGGTGTAATTGTTAGATACAAGTATAACACTGTGATAGGGGTATAACAAGGTGTAATTCTGAGATACAAGTATAACACAGTTGAAGGGATATAGCAAGGTTTAATTGTTAGATACAAGTATAACACTGTGAAAGGGGTATAACAAGATGTAATTCTGAGATACATACGATGGTCGATAAGAGCCTGACAAAAAGATATGAAAATTCAAATATTTGTGTACCATGTAAAAGTGTTCCGTGGTACAGAAAGATATGAAAATCCATATCTTTTTGTCAGGCTCTTGTCGGCCATCGCTGATAGAGGTATAACACTGTTGAAGGGGTATATCAAGGTGTACTTCTGAGATACAACTATAACACAGGAAAGGGGTATTACAAGGTGTAATTCTGAGATAGAGGTATAAAACTGTGAAAGGGGTATAACAAGGTTCATTTGTACTGTTATGACACGTGAGTTCGAATATGGTATACCAAGGTTTAATGTGGAGAAAGGGGCATAGCAGAGATACTATAATAACTGTTACTAAGAGATAAAACCAGAAATGGTAATGATTAATTTGTTGAATTTATTTATAAACTGTTTTCCTTTTCAGTTATTTGTGGCAATAAGGAATGTACTGACAACGCTAAGTGTGTCCGAAATAGATGTGTTTGTAAAGACGGATTTTATGGTATAGGTCATATAAAATGTTCAGGTGAGTTCAAGTGAGAAAAAAACAAATAATATAGTTTAAGTCACGTTTTAAATGGTTTGAATTGTATTTGAGATATTTGACAAAACGGATATAGCCAAAAGTATGTGTGTGTGTGTGTGTGTGTGGGAGGGGGGGGGGGGTAGGGGTATATCGACTAGTGGACAATTTTCTGTATGAAGTGTATATTTTAAGAGGACACACCACTCTGTATTGTGTTAATACTTTAACTAAGATACACACGCCATGTATAGCGTTTATACTTTAACCACAGGTAGTTACCTTTCTGTGTTTAGTGTTCATCCAGTTTAACTACTAACTGCCAACACTCTGTGTGTTTCATTTAATCTGTAAAGTAATTTATTTCAAAAGCAATGGCATGAAGAATTTATCTCGAATGCTTAAATTTGCATTTGAAGGGACTACATTAGGAATTTGATCGTAACTTTATAAGGAATCGGTTTTAGTTGATAGCTTGAATTCAAGAAAAGTGACAATCATCTCATCACGAAAATGTTTCACCTTACAAATGTAGCGATTTTCATAACTAGTGGTACAGGGAACGGTGTGTTGTGTTTGCTCAATAACTGCTGTTGACCAAGTATCTGTGTGATGTGTGTACACTATAACTCCTGGTGACCAAGTATCTGTGTGATGTGTTTATACTATATACTATAACTACTGTTGACCAAGTATCTGTGTGATGTGTGTACACTATAACTACTGTTTACCAAGTATCTGTGTGATGTGTGTACACTATAACTACTGTTGACCAAGTATCTGTGTGATGTGTGTATACTATAACTCCTGTTGACCAAGTATCTGTGTGTTGTGTGTACACTATAACTACTGTTGACCAATTATCTGTGTGATGTGTGTATAATATAACTACTGTTGACCAAGTATCTGTGTGATGTGTTTATATTATAACTACTGTTGACCGAGTTCTTGTGTGATTGGTTTACACAATAACTAATGTTGACCAAACATTTGTAATGTCCTTACACTTTAAATATATTTGGTGAACTTTGTGTTGTGCTTACACTATTACTACTGTTGACCAAGTATTTGCATGTGGTTTAAATATTGTATGTATATTGTCAGATTTTTTGCATGTAAACATATATATTTCAGATACCTGTGGAGGATACGAGTGCGTGAAATTCTCCATGTGTAGGCAAAACAAATGCAAGTGTAATCGTGGCTTCTACGGAGATGCAACGTCGGAGTGCAAAAGTGAATATGAAGCCTTTTCAAATAAAACTTGATGACAACTAGAGTTTAAGCATTGTTCTAGACATGCCTAATTATGCAACAGAAACCTGATTCGAACGAATGCAACATAAGCAGTATGCATGTTAGAATAATAATAAAGTAGGGTACATAAACTAATTTGAATATCTAGATGACAGAAAAAACCTCAATGTCGTTATCAGTATATTTTTTTTGCATATTTTTTACTGCTTAAAACATACTGTAACATCTTTAGAAGAAGTTTTCGTTGTTCAAATAGTAAATAGTAATATGATCCATGACACGCTCAGATCTTGGTCATTGATAAAACAGGTCAGAGTTGGACGGAAATACACGTCGGTCTGGTTCAGGGATGGACAGAAATGAATATCGGTCTGGTTCAGGGTTTGACGGGATAAACGTCGGTCTGGTTCAGGGATGGACAGAAATAAACGTCGGTCTGGTTCAGGGATGGACAGAAATGAATATCGGTCTGGTTCAGGATTTGACGGGATAAACGTCGGTCTGGTTCAGGGATGGACAGAAATAAACGACTGTCTGGTTCAGGGAAGGACAGATATAAACGACTGTCTGGTTCAGGATTTGACGGGATAAACGTCGGTCTGGTTCAGGGTTGGACGGGATAAACGTCGGTCTGGTTCAGGGTCCGACAGGATAAACGTCGGTCTTATTCAGGGTTCGACAGGATTAATGTCTGTCTGGTTCAGGGTTTGACTGGATAAACGTCGGTATGGTTCATGGTAAGCCGGGAATAGGTTCGCTCTAGGCCAGGGTTAGAACGGGAATATTGTCGGTGAGGGTTAGGCGGAATAAGGGTCGTTGTTGGTCAGGGTAAGACGGGCATAGGTTCGCTCTATGCTAAGGTTAGAACGGAAATAGGGTCGTTGAGGATAAGAACAGGATGAAAGTTCATCTAGTTAGGGTGTGAAATGGTTACTCTTGGTGTGTGTCAGGATGAGGACGGTATCAGGATGGGATTAAATCAGGGTTAGAATTGGGTTCAAATGGGACGGGGTCAGGGTTTCATGACAACATATTTTGTATAGATTTAGTTGATTGTAAAAGCCTTTTGTTCAATCTTGACAACGATGCCAAACATTTTTCACAATAACCAGAAATGGGAAGAAAGTTATGTGGGGTCAAGTTTACTATTAAACTCTGACAGTCGTCACCATGTCCGTATACCATTCGGGAGGGACAATTTTCAAAGTGTTGATGTAAACCCATAAAACACATCAAGAGAGGTCCAAATCTTAACACTGAAATAAATGCTTATCATCAAGTGACTGCCAGGATAAATGATATCTTGTCAAATTTAAAAACGCGCTGTCAGCAGATAAGATGTTCTGTACCCCAGTCATAATATGTCAAGGAACAACAATCAAAGATGACATTAAAAAAATCAATGTTTGTGTTTCAGGACTTTGTGGGCGACAAAAGAAGAAATGCGACGAACATGCCACCTGCAAACGCAACAAGTGTGTGTGTGATAAAGGTTACATTGGGAACGGTTTAAAGTGTCACAGTATGTAATCTTATTACTATAGTAAAATTACGCACACAACTTTGGTCGATTATGTAATACATTTCGGGGTTTTTTCTCACTCCTTTGTGTGTATGACAGAAATGTCCAGGGTGGGAATGGATTTAAGAAATTTTAATCTTAAGTTATCTTTCACCAAATTTCTCCGGCTTGGCGTCACAATGGAACAACAATGACGTGACGTCACTATCACTAAATCAGGACCATTCTGATGTTGTGATGGGAAAATTCCGACGCCTTTTTGTGACTTTTTAGCTCATTTTGGTGATTGGAAGGACAGAAAAATACTCTTTTCATTCCGAGGAATGTAAGAGATGTTGGATACGGAAATTCCATCCTTCGGATTTTAAATTGTCGCACAACTCTCGGTAACTCTAAGGGTTTGCCAATTTGAAAACCCTTTGGTGGACTTCCCTTATCCTAATCCATTAGCATAAAAGAGCCTTATACTGTTTCTGCAGTGTGGTATACGACCCATAGCACGTAATATGTACAGTTTGTTGTTATATATCAGTGCGTTGCAACACTCGTGTTATGTATTGTACAGTGTAACAGAAATGGAGTCTGTTGATATATGGGTTTTTTATTTACCTGGCCATGTAGCTAACGAGCTACGGTATCTTTATTTTAATAACTTGCTTGATAAAACAATCAATCAATGTTAAAGATACAACTGAATGATCGGCGTACATGTCTCTTTAGATTTATCTATAGTTAATATTTTCTGACTTATTTTTTGCTGTTTCAGAGCCGTGTACCTGTTCCGCGTCTGGACATATACACTACAGGACATTTGATGGCTCTATGATATACCATCCTGGAAACTGCAGCTATTTGCTGTCTGACCATACCAATTCCGAGGATCCGTCAAACAACTATAGGATCATTGTCCACAATGAAGTGGGACTCAAGGGGGAGCCTGTTATGATCAAGTCCGTTTTATTTGAAATATACGACCAGACCGTGTTACTTAAAGGCAACGAAATTTTGGTGAGTAGTCTGTCATTAATTACAGACTTGCGTTATTCTACAGGTTAAAAAAACTTGGAGATACTATTGTATATGATTTCTAACATTTGAGGTATGACAAAGAAATTCGAACTCTCGGTGTTAGCTACTGAAAGCCATAGTTGAGTGTTCGACATTTATGATCTAGCCCCGAGGGTTGTTATCTTATTGCAATACCCACATAAGAAGATTAATGAACAACCGTCGGTTAGTGGCCTGTTTGGACAAACAAGAATACGATAGCGTCGTTGAAATAGAAAGTCATGGCAAGTACGTTTAACACTAACGATCATACTAAATTTATCACAGGGGGATTGATACCTCCTCCTCCTCCTCCTCCTCATCATCATCATCACCATCACTTATGATACTATTATATTATGCAGGTGGACGAATTGCACACGGATTTACCGTTCACGAGTAAGACGGGAGCTTTAAGGATATATCGCAGTGGAGTATATACACTGGTGGAGACTGACAGCTACGTCAGTATTCAGTGGAGTGGCAAGGCTACGGTGCTAGTAGAGACACCGTCCACGTACAGCCCCGGACTCAGTGGCCTGTGTGGTGACTGTAACGGACAACAGGACGACTACCGTACCCGAGAGCGCCAGGATGTGTCACAGTCTGCCGATAGGGACACTGAGATCGGGAACAGTTACGTTACACCCGCTTTGCTGGACGGGAAGCCTAGAGTGTAAGTACATTTTCAGAAAGTGATTGCAACGTCAATGAAGATCATACAAGTAGATATTGCGTGTTATATCACGCGTACCTTGATGATACTTCAAACCCCACTGTTTATGTATCATACTTTCTGATTGCACAAACACGAACATAACGCAGCCTCCCAAAACAAACATGCATACACTACACGCTTGTATCTTGCACACAGGAGAAGCCGTCCTTAAATTACCATAGCTGTTGATAGGACGTTACACAATACTGAACCAAACCAAACCAGCATACAAAACAATCATCCCTGTCTACAGGATGGTGAATGTGTGCTAAATTATATAAAAGCGATGTTCCTCTTTGACATAACGATTAACATGTCATTTCTCAAGCAAGCTCAATTAAATACCTCTTAATTACTTCGCTCTCTTTAATGATTTGTCAATAAACTACAATATGTAATGTGGGCATTCATTAACTGACTGGTATTTTCATAACAACCACTTAGTGCAGCCACGTTCATACTAAATCAGTACGTGTTATATGTCGATAGAGTAGAAAGGGGCTATTTGATGTTTTGTAACAAACGTACCATACGGTTGGCTTCATTTGTTTGATACAAAGATAAATAGTCGCATGAATTAGTGATAAGTTGAGATGAACCACAAGTGTATTCAATTTAATATTTGTGTACTTATTGCGTAAATACAACTTTGGAAACTATCAAGATACTACCCAACCAAATGTTTGCTCATTACTTTCTTTTTAACTTTCAGATGCACGGTTGCTACACCAAAACAATGTAAAGTTGGCCCCAAAAAGATCGTAGGTAGACCGGGTAAATGTGGTCAACTCCGTCCTGATGTTAAACGCTCGAAGTTTCTGAAGTGCATCAAGGCAGACCCGTTACTAGCGAAAGACATGTATAACGTGTGTGTTCAGGATTATTGTGATATTTTCGGAAACAGAAAAGTCAGAGAGCAAGTTCTATGTACCGTATTGGAGGGGTACGCAGCAAGATGTAGCAAGATGAACACATTGGCCAGATGGAGGTCGCGGGCGTGTAGTGAGTGTAGTATAACCTATCAAAAATACAAGTCAGTAGATTACCTCTCATGCATTCCCTTGCGTTCCATTGTAGGTTTAATTTGTGTAATATAAATACAATAAAAGCTTAATGTAGCGCTCTGTGTCTTAGTGTACACTAAATAGGACTCTGTTCCGTTTACTTTAAAAGGTGTTTATATTCAGCAATGAACACGGTCTGAAAAGACGCACAAGGTAGTGGTAAATTGCACAATAATAATTAGCATTAATTACGTATAGAGACTAATCATAACATACAATCCTCTATCATCTCTCCCCAAGTCTTTGGTACACGAGGGTAATAGGGTCACTCGTATTAGTCCTAGAAACAAAGACTAATCATAACATACAATCTTCTATGCGTCACAACTAAGCATAGTTTGCTGAGTCATACACACTATGCGAAGTCTACAGGCTATCAGGCTTACAGTGTTAAGAGGACCAACCAATACTGTAGACTATACGGAGTTGGTTTAAATAGACAAAATGCAGGTTAATCCAATAAAAACACATCAATTGACGAAAGAATACATCAATTTAATATTTTGAGCGTTTTAGCTGTTTATCTTGTTTATTAGTTTTGTCGATTTAACCTTTTCTATAATCATGTAAGTGAATGTTTTCAAAATAAGTAAACTTGACATTAGAAGATGTTCCATTGCGCCCTAGTATTTACATATGTTGTGAATGAAAGGTGACCTGAATTGCATATTTATACTGGAGAAAATAAAACGTGGAATCTTTGACACTTTATCATTAATGTTCGAACTGCTGATATACGAAATAATCTATAATCTAATAACTTGTCACGTTAAAATCGTTTAAAGTTATGTTGTATGTAACGTGTCACAATGCTTTTGGCCTGTACATCCTATTACTCCTGATTATAATGATATTGGGATTATTAACGTGTCATGTTTTTATTGCAGAGGTGGGCTTGAATTGTCCGAAACAATCAGTGTACCGAGCGATGAGCCGGGGATGTGCTAACTCGTGTGCTAACAAGAGAGCAGTAAGGGACTGCACGCGACCAAAGGTCGACGGCTGTATGTGTAAGGGAGGCTTTTTCGAAAGTGGAAACACGTGTGTCCGTAAAGCAGACTGTGGATGTGAAGACAAAGGGAGATACTACAAGGTATGTCTTCATTTACGGGGATGGTCACAATTGAAAACAGTTTTAATCAAATGTAGCCGTGAACGTGTTTTGTTTAGATATTTTGTTTAATGCATGCAACACTGTACTTACATATGTACTTATGTTCCTAATAGCTTGGCTCCATCCGCCGGACTAGTGACTGCACTGCGGTGGAGAAATGTGTCAAGAGTAAGAGAACGGCCAGATTTGAGATCATCGCCTCAGATGAAGGTTGCAATGAATGGGCCACATGTAAAGTAGTTGATGGATTTTACAATTGTGCTTGTGAACCTGGCTTCATTGGCGACGGATACACATGCACACGTAAGAAACTGCTTTATTTCTTTACAGATATATTTCGGTGCATTTGCCCTGAAATTAATTCAGTTAAAATTATTTTTGCTAAACAGTTATTTTTACAAAAGATGCTTTATTCAGTTATTGAATACTTATCCAAATAAGTCTTATTATTTTTGTGTACAAATCTGAAGACGGAACTATTTTAAGGCGACTGTACACATTTTGTTTGGTGGTTATTACCATTCCCTCTGTGAGGTCCTTGTTCTTGTCCGCCGGTTACATAGCTATTTTAAGTCGTGTAGGATTTAGGCAGGTTACATGAGTAAGCATAAAATGTTTTGAATTGTGTAATATAGACAGTGAATTTGACCTCGTGTTACTTCCCGAATGGCAAATCTACAACGCATTATGTTGTTGTCCGATTTTAATAGTCAGGGAAGTTATCATATTTTTCAATATGAAACTCATAATATATACTACTTGTATTCAGGACTGGGCCGTTATTTTCGGGTGGTATATATAGGTGTGTAGAAATGTTATCTGGGGGTTTATATATATGTTAGTGTAGTGGTGTTGTCTGAGGTATATATGTAGATGTGAAGTAATGTTGCCTGAGAGGTATATAAAGATATGTTTTAATGGTGTGTGATGAATATGTTTAGATGTGTAGTGATGCTGTCTGAGGGTATATATATGTGTGTAGTGATGTCGTCTGAGGGTATATATATGTGTGTGTAGTGATGCTGTCTGAGGGTATATATAGATATGTAGTTATATATATTTATGTAGTGATGTTGTTTGAGGGTATATATATACATGTAGTGATGTTCTCTGAGGGTTTATATATGTGTGTGTAGTGATGCTGTCTGAGGGTATATATATATGTGTAGTGATGTTGTCTGAGGGAATATATATATATGGGTGTAGTGATGCTGTTTGAGGGAATATATAGATGTGTAGTGATGTTGTCTGAGGGTATATATATATATATATATATATGTGTGTAGTGTTGCTGTCTGAGGGTATATATATATATGTGTGTGGAGTGATGCTGATGGAGGGTATATATATATATATATATGTGTATAGTGATGCTGTCTGAGGGTATATATATATATATGTATGTGTAGTGATGTTGTCTGAGGGAATATATTTGTGTGTAGTGATGTTGTCTGAGGGATATATAATTATGTGTAGTGATGCTGTCTGAGGGTATATATATGTGTGTAGTGATGTTGTCTGATGGTATATATATGTGTGTGTAGTGATGCTGTCTAAGGGTATATATAGATATGAAGTTATATATATATATGTAGTGATGTTGTCTGAGGGTATATATATGTGTGTGTAGTGATCCTGCCTGAGGGATATTTATATGTGTGTAGTGATGCTGTCTGAGGGTTTATATAGATGTGTAGTGATGTTGTCTGAGGGTATATATATGTGTGTAGTGATCCTGTCTGAGGGATATATATATATGTGTAGTGATGCTGTCTGAGGGTATAATATATGTGTAGTGATGTTGTCTGAGGGAATATATATATATGTGTGTAGTGATGCTGTCTGAGGGTATATATAGATATGTAGTGATGCTGTCTGAGGGTATATATAGATATATGTAGTGATGCTGTCTGAGGGTATATATATATATGTGTGTGTAGTGATGCTGTCTGAGGGTATATTTATATATATGTAGTGATGTTGTTTGAGGGTATATATATGTGTGTAGTGATGTTGTCTGAGGGTATATATATAGATATGTAGTGATGCTGTCTGAGGGGTATCTAAAGATATGTATTAATATTGTGTGAGGAAGATATATATATATGTAGTGATGTTGTCTGATGGTATTTATATAGAGATCTGTAGTGATGCCGTCTAAGGGTATATATATTATGTGCAGTGTATTCCTCTGAGGGATATATAGTGTCGTATGAGGGTATATATACATATGTATATGTGTAGTGATGTCGTCTAAGGGATATATAATGTCGTCTTAGGGTATATACATATGTGTGTTGTGATGTCGTCTGAGGGTATATATAGATGTTTAATGATGTCGTTTGGGGGTATATACATATATATATATATATATGTAGTGATATCGTCTTAGGTTATATTTAGATGTGCAGTGATGTCGTCTGAGGGTATGTAGAAATGTGTAGTGATGTCTTCTTAGGGTATACATAGATGTGTAATGATGCTATCTGAAGGTATATATATGAGTGCTGATGTCGTCTGAAGGTATATGTATATTTATGTTTAGTGATGTCATTTGAGGGTATATATAGATATGTAGTGATGTCCTCTGAGGGTATATATAGATGTGCAGTGATGTCGTCTGAGGGTATATATAGATATGTAGGTATATATCTATATGTAGTGATGTCGTCTGAGGGTATATAGATATGTGTAGTGATGTCGTCTGAGGGGATATATATATGTGTAGTGATGTCGTCTGAGGTGTATATAGTGTCGTCTGAGGGTATATAGATATGGGTAGTGATGTCGTCTGAGGGTATATATATATGAAGTGATGTCGTCTGAGGTGGATATAGTGTCGTCTGAGGGGTATATAGTGTCGTCTGAGGGTATATAGATATGTGTAGTGATGTCGTCTGAGGGTCTATATATATGTGTAGTGATGTCGTCTGAGGGGATATATATATGTGTAGTGATGTCGTCTGAGGGGATATATATATGTGTAGTGATGTCGTCTGAGGTGTATATAGTGTCGTCTGAGGGTATATAGATATGGGTAGTGATGTCGTCTGAGGGTATATATATATGAAGTGAGGTCGTCTGAGGTGTATATAGTGTCGTCTGAGGGGGATATAGTGTCGTCTGAGGGTATATAGATATGTGTAGTGATGTCGTCTGAGGGGATATATATATGTGTAGTGATGTCGTCTGAGGGGATATATATATGTGTAGTGATGTCGTCTGAGGTGTATATAGTGTCGTCTGAGGGTATATAGATATGTGTAGTGATGTCGTCTGAGGGTCTATATATATGTGTAGTGATGTCGTCTGAGGGGATATATATATGTGTAGTGATGTCGTCTGAGGGGATATATATATGTGTAGTGATGTCGTCTGAGGTGTATATAGTGTCGTCTGAGGGGTATATAGTGTCGTCTGAGGGGTATATAGATATGTGTAGTGATGTTGTCTGTGGGTTGAATATGAATATGTATTTATATTGTTTGCGGAGTATAGAGTAATATTTTCTGCGGGATGGATATAGATGAGTATAACTGTTGTCTAAGGGGAACAGTTAGATATGTGGTAACTTTGTCGGAGGGTATATAAAGGTGAGTGATGTTGTCCTTGAGTATATGAAGGTGTGTACAGTGTGAAGACTTATACAGGAATGGAATAATGTTTCCTGAAGGACACATTTATATGTACCTGTCTTGTTTGGGAGGTATATATACGTATGTATTACCATCCTTTATGTGATGCTCAATGAAAGCGATATATAAATTAGTATACCCTTTCTTGTCTGGCATATATGTGCATATGAATACTGTTCGCGAATAACGTTCATGTGTATGGGTTTTTATATCGTATGACGTATACTACCGTTGTTCACTAGGTAAACACTCATGTGTATACTGCATATCTCATTTGATAGTTAAACAACGCTGCTATCACTGAGCTTGCTTTCCATTTAAAATGCTGTATGCCCGACAAATATTTACAACAGAACTTTTTATGAACCTTGACAAATACATTTATCATAATTTCATATTCAATTTTCAGCCGAGACATCGTGTAACGTAACCGAGCACACGGAAGACTGTGTGGCGACTGTGAAGCTAAATGGCCGGTGTATATTCAAGTCCAAATACCATAATAGTTGCAATTTCTTTGTCTATACATTGAAAAATCAGTCTTATATCCATTTTGTTGGGAAACCTGGACACGTGACTCTAAGGGAAGGCAACGAAACGCACAAGGATTGTGCGTCATTTTCGCTGGATCACCTTACTTCCACTCTCACTATCAAGGAAACTGTATGCGATTGTCCTGGGCATGACGTTTCTTAAATTGTATTTAATTGCTTTTAATCCAATTATCATAAAACAATATCAGCAACAGTGAATAGAGTAATAAAAAAAAAACATGAAATGTATGCTTTACTTCAATTATTTCAATAAGAATGAATTAATTTACTTAGAACAAAGACATTTCCATATAAAACTAGTCTTTGTAGTTATGTAATAATTTGAACATAAAACAAATTGCCAACATTTATAATCCTTTAAATAATTCTAAAAGTAAACGCATCAAAACTATGTGGTGAATTTGCATAACAGTAAGTTTAAACTTTTTAAATGCTAAATTGTTTTCGTTCAACTGTATTGATATCGGGGCTGAATATTTGTTTCTATTTGTTATTAGAACGATACAGGTTGATGAAGATTAAGGGCAAATTTCATGATCTCTCACAATGGTTTCTCTTGTGTGATAATCATCACCATTGTTCTCGCTGTAAGAACATGACATATTACTTGAATTTTACACATGGCTCGTGTCGGCGACCTTTCAGAACACCTGGTCTATTTTACACATGGCTCGTGTCGGCGACCTTTCAGAACACCTGGTCTATTTTACACATGGCTCGTGTCGGCGACCTTTCAGAACACCTGGTCTATTTTACACATGGCTCGTGTCGGCGACCTTTCAGAACACCTGGTCTATTTTACACATGGCTCGTGTCGGCGACCTTTCAGAACACCTGGTCTATTTTACACATGGCTCGTGTCGGCGACCTTTCAGAACACCTGGTCTATTTTGCTTATATTTTTCAAAGAGTCTCCTTATATATCATTTTCTTGTTCATATTTTGCCTTTGTTTTATCAATTTCTGCAATCCGATTTTGTATTTTCTTGTGTAATGCTTATCTCTTTCAAATATCTCCAAAGCCCCCATCCCAACTATCCGAACTAAGGATATATAGGAACCGCTGTGGGTCGTTTAAATATAGGTACAGCTGTGGGTCATTAAACTATAGGTACAACTGTGTGTCGTTTAAATATAGGTACAGCTGTTGATAGCTAAAATGTAGGAACGACTGCATATTATTGAAATGTAAAAACAAGTGTTGATCGTTGAAATAAAGGTACACTATTGACTGTTTAAATGTAAGTACAACACATCATTTTATTGTAAATAAGCAAAAGATCGTCGTTTTGTGTGATCGTCGTATATGAAGTTCCAGGAGACTATTTTTATTTCTTAGAAAAATCTCACAACATTTAAAATCATTTTTCTTGAAATTAGGCACCAAGCTGTTGGCGTCATCACCCTTTAGGTATTGAGGGCACAAATCCGTTCTTTGCTCTAGTATTCCAAATTCAGGTTTTCAGCATCCACATAAATGGCCAGCACTTCTGCTTGTTTTCCATCTATAAACAGAAATCGAGTGATCATGTTAAATCTATAGGAATTTCTTATTTTCCAGAATGCCAAAAGTATTGATACGTACTGAAACTTTAAAATGTTAAAATCAAACATTTTAAAACGCATATTTAGATTTTTGGGGGGAATAGCAGTGTATTTGATAGCGTAGATCTCCTACTTTAATATCTACAATATGTACTACCTGCACATGCATGACGCGATGTTTTACGCCTTTCCATGAATGTTATTCTCGCACCTCAGAAATTGATATTCTATTTTATACCCAGTGCTACATGTTTGTCTCATTTGCCACATTGCTGTAATGATCTGCGCTTATCAACAAATTTACAATAAGTATTTTTGTCTTTTCATCGTGTAGTGTTTTTGGTTCTTGTATATAACTTATCATCTAAATCGTGAATTATGTTTTCCTTCTCTTAACAACATGGATTTCATTGCCTGTCTAGAAAAGTTTAAACATAGCTTCCGTAGCGCCGTATTAAACTGGCCCCTGACAGTATACTCTTAAAATATAAATAAATGAATATCAAGGTTTGAGGAAAAGATCAATTACGTTTTACTGAGCGAGATAAAATTATCTCAGTCTATGAATATTAGCCCTCGACTGATAAATCTATTTCTTGACCAGTTACAGATTTTTAACACATTTAACAAAGTTATATAAATTTGTATATGTTTGCAAAAGGACACATGTAAGAAAATACTAGCAGCAATGACAGGTTACGAAGTCAACTTTTAGGAACAACTAATAAAACATAAACATTTGAAAACATCAAACGATGACTGCTGGTTTGAATATTTAGTTGAAGAACTATGTTAATACGTTCGTTATACTAATCGGTCTTCATACTGGTATCAACAGGTAGTCGGTCAACATAACAATGTTGTTTAAAGTATGTTGTCAACATACTGACATAATATATTTCAATCCGTCTATATACTAACATTCTGTATTGTAATCTGTTTACATGCTAACATTCCATATGGTAGTCTGTCTACATACTAACATTTTATATAGTAGTCGGTCTAAATTCTAGCAATCTGTATTGTTGTCAGTCTACATACTAACGTTCTATATGGTAATCTGTCTACATACTAACGTTCTATTTGGTAATCTGTCTGCATGCTAACATTATATATGGTCACCTGTCTACATACTAACGTTCTATATGGTAATCAGTCTACATACTAACATTATATATGGTCACCTGTCTACATACTTACGTTCTATATGGTAATCTGTCTACATACTAACATTCTATATGGTCATCTGTCTTTATACAAACGTTCTATATGGTAATCTGTCTTAAACTAACATTCTAATGGTAATCTGTCTTTATACTAACATTCTAATGGTAATCTGTCTTAAACTAACATTCTAATGGTAATCTGTCTTTATACTAACATTCTATATGGTAATCTGTCTTTATACTAACATTCTAATGGTAATCTGTCTTTATACTAACATTCTATATGGTAATCTGTCTTTATACTAACATTCTAATGGTAATCTGTCT